>NW_009192193.1:0-38172 GCF_000690835.1 Fulmarus glacialis | reverse complement strand
CTTAATGATTCTATGATTCTGTGTTTAAACCAAAATGCACCTTCCCTCTTAAAGCATTTGGATTGGGTATATAGTTAATGTGCCCCCAGTAAAGTGAACTCTTTTTAACTACGTGCATATTGAACACGAAAAATGGAGAAACTGGGTAGCTGAACATGCATATAGTGTACGTATCAAACCACTTTTTGTATCATGTACACTTAAAAAAAAAAACCTCTTCATATTAACCGTGCCTATTTTGAAAGAGTTTTATACAAGTGTATAGTTCTTGTATGCACAGGCTGCATTGGTCACTGTGCAAAACTCCTAAACTGTGAACAGACATTATATATTTTCACCTCCTATAGTGGCAAAGCCATATAATCCTCAGAAGCAAGAAACAAGTGCAACAATTCGTACATCACTTTTTCATTTTTAATTTAGTAATTATTGAATGGTTCCAGAGCAGGCACTACATTACTTCAAACACAGTCAAGTATCTTTGAAATAATGTTGAAAAATAACCTCTTCACTTCAGTATACAGACGCGCATATACACACACATACACAAATTAATTTATAAAATCTGTACATATGTATTTTTCAGGAAGCAACTCAAAGAACCGTACCACAAAGAATTAGTTTCTGTACTCTGACACACCACAAATTATAACCCATTTTCTGAAGATAGGGTTTAAGGACACAGAATGCCATGCGGTGCTATTTAGTAGAAAATGAACCAGTAAATAAATTTATCTATTTAGTGCTAAAAGAAAACACAGAACTCCTTAAATAAAACAAATGCCAATTTATCAGAAATTAGAAATATTTATTGTCCTTGAGCTAGGCAGGCTCCAGTTATTTGTGTTTCCTTAAGCCTATCCCCTTTGTGGACAAGAGTGAGGAAGTATTTGACTATGAAAATCCAGGATACTTTATTTCCTATTACTGGCTGCAAAGATGGTTCAAGAAAGGAGTATCCTTGTGGAATCTGAGTCTGAAAGTCCATCTTCTTGATTAGGTGCCTCATAATCACACGCGTTATCAGCTAATTCAATGTCTTGATCATCATTACTCTCTGCACTGTAATCAACTTCTTCAAGGAAGCGAGGCTCATCTTCATCCAAAACGTATGTAGTGGGGCTATAATGAACAAGAAGTTGCATGAATCATGTTAAAAGTTTTACTTGGAACAATACATTCAGATCATGCCCTGTCCCTATCCTGACATACAATAATCCAAAAACTACCTCAGGAACGGGGCAGTTTACCTGAAATAGTATAAATTTTTTAATTGCATGTAAAACAACAGGGAGCCAAAACCACGTTTCTAAGTCCCTGAACTAATGAGTCAGTCATACACAACTTGTTATCCAAATGTGCCATGAGAAATTAGCTACGCATTATAGACCTACACTAATGACCAGCAAGAACTTCACATAATTATAGCAGTATCCGAAGTTGTTGCAGAAGAATCGTACTGGGTTTGTGTGGCAAGGTTTTGGTAGCTGGGGGGCTACAGGGGTGGTTTCTGTGAGAAGCTGCTAGAAGCTTCCCCTACGTCCGACAGAGCCAATGCCAGCCGGCTCCAAGACGGACCCGCCGCTGGCCAAAGCTGAGCCCATCAGCAACGGTGGTAGTGCCTCTGTGAAGGGGGGAAAAAGAAAACTCTTCCCATCTGCAGCCAAAGAGAGGAGTGAGAACATGTGAGAGAAACAGCCCTGCAGACACCAAGGTCAGTGAAGAAGGACAGGGTGGAGGTCCTCCAGGTGCCAGAGCAGAGATTCCCCTGCAGCCCGTGGTGAAGACCATGGTGAGGCAGGCTGTCCCCCTGCAGCCCATGGAGGTCCATGGTGGAGCAGACATCCACTTGCAGCCCGTGGAGGACCCCACGCCGGAGGAGGTGGATGCACCCGAAGGAGGCTGTGACTCCATGGGAAGCCCACGCTGGAGCAGGCTCCTGGCAGGACCTGTGGACCCGTGGAGAGAGGAGCCCACGCTGGAGCAGGTTTGCTGGCAGGACTTGTGACCCCATGGGTCACCAATTGTGAGCAATTACACTGTACGTTTCAGAGATGACAAAACAAGGAGTCACGTTTACGCCTACAACTAAGATTAAGTTCCCATATGAATCACTTGACTCATATCAGGTCCTCACACACTTGCACGCAGTTAAAACTTAAAAATTATATGTTAAGCCTCGCAACTCAGAGGTAGTGGATTTAAGGAACTGAGCCCACAGAGTGGTCTATGCCCTTAACTAACGGCCTCCGAGAATAAGAGGACTAACACATTTAGTGTTAACTGGAGAAAGGTTAAAATAAAACTTTCTGATCCTCTCACCTCCCTAGAACAGAGGAGACGGGGCCGGGGGACGTGTTTTCCAGACTTTGGGACATAAAAAGCTATCTCCTTAAAAGCACTAAGTATTCCTAAATATTTCATAAGTAATTTTACATTCAGATGAAGTCCTAAGAAGGTTTTGTAATGCATTTTACTAAATAATCAAATCATACAGAACTGTAAGAATGTTCTTATTGAGAAAGATCACTTGTAGAAATGTTTGCATATTAATTTTGAAGAATTTTGTCTTAAGGCACACAACAGCCTAGCTTGGCTGTGACATTAGAAGGATTAATCACTGCTTCTTTCTAAAGGTCTTTTAGGAGCTTAGGGGGACCACCTGAAATCTGTAATGCAATCTCTATTCAATATAAATAAATTTCATAGTATTCTTCCTCTACCTATAAGCCTCAATGACATGCTACACTGTAACGTTTTGTGCTGTTGACAGTTAATTCAAATATTGGGAGAAGAAAAAATTAGAAGAATTGTTAGTCCCAGCTTAGAAAAAAGAGAGAAGACCTAAAATAGTAAGGAAATAAATTATCAAAAACTCAATTCAGTCATGGTCTCTGGATTTACGTTTAAAACAATCTGTATCATGGTTCACTAAACAAGCTTGTACTTATTAAGCCATGCAAAAACGAATGCTCCACAAAACAAAATAGTTTTAAAGGTTATTTAAGCTGTAACTAGGGCAACAACCCACTATGCTGGTTAATGAACTGGGTGTTTATAACAAAATTGTTTCCATTTAGGAGAGACAAAGAGTGAGGAAAATAACCAGTATCTTTGCTAAGACACCTCTTTCATTTTACAGATGGGAAACTCAACATACTATAAGGATACATGCTTTGCATAAAGAACCTGTGGTAGAACCAGCAAAGGAATACAATTTTTCTGTGCTTTCATACTGTGATGATTTCCGCCCTAGGAACTCACTACCCACAAACACTTCTTCTAAGGAAAAAAAAGTTGGGGAAAAAAAAGCTTAAATGTTTAATTTATTTAAAGAACAAAATGAAAGGAACTTCACCAGATGTATCACACTCCAACAAGTGCACAGCTTTTTTGCAACTTCTGCTTCTAATCACCTAACACAGATACTGATTTGTTAGCTTTCATATCCAAGGAATCCACACTGCCATTGCAGGATAGACTCTGTAATTCAATTCACAGGAAATGGAGCCATTAAATCTGTATGTTGGCCCAATATTAACTAATAATTCTGAATACTACAATGAGTTATGTCAATGACAAATATTTTATTAACCACTGACAATGGGATGTTAATGCATTACAGTAGGCACTTATAAAAATTCATGTTAGTGAGGTATAATATAGAATAGTAAAGCTCTTAAAAAATTCTATACACTCTTTTTAATAAGTGTCATTATTTGGAAATTAAACTCACATAGTTGATCCAGCTAAAAAAAGTTAAAAACAAAAAAAAGGTTAAAACAAAACCTATTTTAAGGAGAAAACACAGAACTGGACACACAAACAAATGACGTAGTTGACCTCTTCAAAGTGGCTTGCCAGTTCATAGACTATGTCCTGTTTTATATTGTCTTGAAAAACATACAGGTATATATATTCAATATATATTTTTGTTACATTTATATAAACTTATTTTACTTATTCACATATGTGTAAGCATGTAGGCATGCCCCTAACTTTTAGAAATTCAGTCACTGTGCACAATCTTAAAGTCAGTGTGTCTGATGTATTACATTTTAGACATTTGCTCTGGCATGTGTATATTCAAAATTCTCATCCGAAACTGAGAGATGCTTTTTGTTGACATTTCCCATTTAATAAAATGAAAATCAACATTATAAATTACTTTCTCTGTTCAAGAAAAGTACCATTAGAATAGATGAGCAGATCTTATTTTCAAAGCTACATAAACCTTTAGTGTAAAAACCGGCTCTGAAATCTGCCTCATAGTAATCTTAGTCTTCGTACTTCTCAATCATTTATTATTGCAAATAAATATTAGGATTATATTTATTAAGATTATTTTTTCACTTTCCCTTGAGTCTTCGTTCCTCACAGAATGGTATCCAAATACTTTCTACATCCAAAGGAAAAACCTGTGTTGCATACCACTCACATACATTTTCCCATGGCATGTTTTCTTCTGATGTAGCAAATGTTAACCTTGGATATTTAACTTTCCAGCAATCTTTATTCTATAGGTTAGCATGAATCTGCAAGTGTAATTATTACTCCACTGTTTTACTCAGGCTGGGCCACAAGAAATGTAGAAATCAAAACACCTGAAAACATTTCTTGCTGTTTAATCAAATTCTTTATTCGCCTCCCTGCCGCTCCCCACCCTCGGCATATCTTGTGACAACATATTTTTAGCTGCCGTCATGCTGATTCTATGGGTTTTAATTTCCTAACTTTTCCCTTGGGCTGTTTCTAATTAACTTGCCCAATAATCCCTCTTCCTCTACCCGTACACCTCCCGCTTTTCCTTTTAAAAGGAAACCATTATTTTTCTCAGGTTAGCAGAGGTTGTTTATCACACAACTACAGTTCTGTAATGTAAGGGATGCCATAATCTGTTTATGAAGAACTTTAAGAATCTCTCTTTCATTTTAAAAAGAGTATTTTCCACATCACCTGCCACTGAATACACTGAGTTTAGGAATGAATACAACTTTTTTCTAAAACATATTTTAATTTTTTTTTTTTTTAATGACAATACCTTAGTATGTTTTTTTCTTATTTAGGTAATGCTCCAAACATATTAAAAAATAAACCTATTCACTAACATGGTATGTTTTTTCAAAATTTTATTTGTCCCTCAAAAGATATACTTGGATTTTTCATCATCCATATGACTCAATTACAGAGAAATTAATCCACAAGCCAGACATAACCACTACCAATTTCAACCCCACGGAGATTGGCAGTTTTCTGAGACTACAGGGGAAGTGTATACATTTTAAAACTTTGGAAGAAAAAATTAAGAAATATTCCCTGCCAAACTATGGAGAGTTGGAGCTACTTGGGGTGTTGGGAAAGGAAGGAGAGAAAAATCTGAAGAACTAATGATTCCTTTTAAAACTGCACTGCCAGGGGAGGGAAAATTTTAAAGGAGTAAGACAGTCAGGAAGTATCACAAAGGAATCGTTTCTCCATACTTTTCCTTTTAATTTCCCTTTAGGGTCTATACTTTCTTCCAGGGATCAGCAAAGCTGCTACAGTAGGCAATGTCACACATGCAGCTACATGTGCTGTCCCCTTCAGGAGCTCTTCACCTACGTGTTTTTCCCAAGTAGTAAGGATATTTCCTCAAGGGAATTTCCAAGGCTAAACACGAGAACATGTCCAACTCTTTTCTAAGCCATAAGAAGCTGAGTACCCAAATCCCATTTAAGTCTTGTTTTTAAATACCCCCACTTTTAGAGTTACAAAATTTCACTCCACAGCTTAATAAAAGGGAATGTCAACACTTTCTTTGTGCTGTCACCCTGAAATACATTTTGTGAAACTCAAAACTGGATTAAATTAGTTGGATTCAACAATCATTGACTGTAGCCCACACTAATATTTGGATCATACTACCAGGAGTGGAAGTTTGAAAAATGGTATGCAGAATATAAAACCTGTTCATCACACTTATTTTTTTCTGTTTGGGTTTTTTTTCTAGACTACTAGTTTCTTTATTTTGCCCTCGAGAAGACAAACAGTACTCTGACGCTACAGTCTACACAGAATTAAAAGCAATCACTTTCACTTAGGCCAGAGGAGGGTCGTGGTGCATGGGCACTGCCACCAGGCCCAGCAGTGAAATTCTCGGTCTCATCTTTGATAGCTTTTTCTTCCAACCTTCTGAAATGGACAGACAGGACAAAAGTTGCAGCCTAAGACACCTTCTTTTTAAGTAGGTTGTACTCCTAAAGTACTAGAAGAAAGGCCAAGAAAAGCTCAAACGCTGCAGGAGAGTGGGAAGGAAAAAATCTTTACTCCCAGGTGAAGGAGATTAGAAGTATGCAAATGTCTGGACAAACTTTAAGCGTTATTAAGGGAGAGGGAAATAAAGTAGGACGAATCCAGTTTCCTTCCAGCAGCCTAGAGAGAGACACTTTGCAAGAAGATCTTGGACACAATCTCACTGCATGTACCCCGCACTCCTTGCCCCACCAGCCTGATGCCTTTTCTCAAGTGTAAGACTAAGTGCAGGAAATGGATTTTGCATCAGGTTTTTTCTTTCCCACTCCTTTTAGCAGCCTACTTTTTCTACCATTTTCTAGACGTGCTGGGTCCCAAAAGCTCAGTCTGCTTCTCTGCTATAATTAAATCAAATTAACAAACAAAAATACACCATGTTCTAGAACACACCAATGAGCCTCAAAACAATCAATGAAACGAACAGGATTTCCAAAAAGAGGTCAAGTTATTGTGCAAAAAATAATTCCAGTAAGTCCTAACAGTTATGACTGCAGCCATGTGTTTTTGTTTCATTGCATGCAAACCCTATCAAACCTGTCAGCGTAACAACTATAATTCTTACTACAAGATCAGAATTACATTTAGTCTAATCTTTTCCATTTGGAACTGGGGGGAAAACATTGGCAAATGGGTTTGAAATAATTAAAGAAAAATAAAGTGTTTAATTTATCACTTAAAATGTTGAAGTGCACTGCCAGAGGGAAATAAATCTACTTATTGCTTTATTTTTCTTAAGTCAAATATGCTTCAGACATGGTTCAAAATGAACTCATGGAAACTGAGCCTATGTGTAATGAAATTCTGGAGGTATATTTTAAAATATTAACATTTACTTGGTCATTGTAAGTACAACCAGTAAAACCAAAAAGAATTTAAGAAACCCTCAAAATAATTTGCAAAATACAAAAGCAGTGCTTCTGTGTGTTTAGATTTGAATGTTTAAACTTGCCTACTTATCCTCTAATGCATTAAAATAGCTTTTTTGTAAAAAGTAACACCAGTAACATCCAAAATATAAAGGAAATAACTACAATGTTATTCACTGCTCTACTCTAACATTACAGGGACATTACAGCTGTGTAAAAACTACTCTTTTTTTTACTTCTTATTCATTAATTTTTTACCTGCGTTTTCTGCAGGTAGCTTCTCATTCATCTGTAATGCTAAGTAATGAGCTGTGAACTATGTAAGTACGAGGAAAGCATAAGCAGTACTTTTATTACAATAGAATAATGGGAATGGAAGTCTCGGCATATAAAGCAAGGAATTGTGTGACTATCTTCTGACCCATGACTACCTCTGAAGAGGAACAGAAATTAGCTTTATAAATATTATTCAATAGAGGCTCTTTGTATATTTCCAGCACTAAAGTGAATAGATACCTAATAAATAGATACCTCAGCTGACAGGTATTTTTAATATTTTGTCTAGAACTGTACAGAAACACTAAAACTTCAGCACTTTGGATACAAGGATTGAATCAAAGGACAAATGGACAACATATTTCACAGATTTGGCATACAGGTTTCAAGAGGTGTTAATGAAAATCTCTTTTTTTAAAGCACTAAGAAATAGAAAAAAATTAAATTAAAATCTATTTCCTGATAATTACAAAGGGAGAGACTTTGGCTGCACAGAAAAGTAGACAGATCCTTACTGGGGGTGGGGTTGGGGAGGAAAGAAAACCCTACCAAGCAAACTTTTTCTCCAAACAGAAGTGAAGTCTCATACAGCTAGGGAGCCCAACTCCCCTGTGCTTTAGCTGTAAGAGTACCTAGAAATACCAGCCATGGGCTTATCCACACTTCATTATCATTGGACTGGGAAATAGGAAGAGGAGAGCTCAAGACTTTGCTGAGCCTTATTAGAGGTGTCACCAGGAGCTGGTACTCATCATACCTATGGAACTTAGTTGTAGCCTTCTAGCAAAACATTCTGGAGTGCCTCTCACACCCCCAAGATGGTAAGAAAAATTACGATTATGGAATCTGAATGAACTGCAACATCTTGAGGCAGTGTCCAGTCGTCTTTTTCACTGTACAAGGGAAATACAGCATACCCTTGAAAACTCATTCAGTATCATAAAAAAAACACTGCTTAAATAGAACCTACCCCCACCTCCCCCCAAAAAACCCCAAACTATGAAAAACTAGGGGGAAATCCATGCTGAACCACACTTTTCTTCGGCTGCTAGAATCTGAATATTCCTTATTTTTTTTTTTTTTTTTTTTCTTTTTTGAGGAGAAGGAAAGACCTCATCAATAGCTATCTACTACGCCTTTGTCCTGTACTTCCTGAGACAGTACAAAGTGGATTTCAATAGAATTTATTAAAAAAGACTATTATATTAAAATTTATTTTAAATAATATCCAGAATAGAGGAACATGGTATCTCCATTATCCCATAAAAGAGCTGACCTTTAACTACAACCTGCTTTACAGTATGTGTTTCAGTTCTGAATATAAGCCAGTCCCTAAAATAACATGAGACTTCCCCCTTGAGTTTTATCATTGATAAACAGTACAGGTTTTCGAACTTTCTGCTGAGACATGCACTGAGTGCTACCAAAGATAGGAAACTTGGACCCCAAGGACATCTGGCCCAATTGTCATACGGGCATATTTGTTGGGGAGCCGAATAAAATTGCTCTGCTCTAGACAGACTTTTCCAAGTAATTGAGGCAAAAAGTCTGATGGCCTAAGGTATATGGCAGAAATCTGCTTCTGAGCCTCCGGAAACAAAAATTCAACCATCTCTTAATTCCACCTATGGCAGTATTAATCCCTTTAGCAAAGAATGAAAGAAGATAATGTGCAAACATACATGATTATCAGGCACTTCTATTGCTAACAGTGCAGCTACTGTGAACAAGTTATAGTTTCTTGCTTATGCAAAAATGATGTATGTACAGGGCTTCTATGCCACACAGCACAGCTATCAAAGGAGTCAACCCAGATAGCAAATTCCTGTTATCATGCACAGAGATGGGCCATTCCTGTCTCAGAGGGATACTAGAATTATAATTAAAAAATAAAAAAAAAAAAAAAATCTAGTCATATTGTTCTAGATTTACTAGAGGAACATTTGCCAGGCTAACTATTATGTACTTAAATATTTTTCAATGTTTTTAATTAGAGATGACTGCTTAGGTAACTTTGGTTAAATGAATCTGTTTGATGATGCACCAGCAGGTACAGACAAATCAGTGACTGTACCACTGCTGTGGTTACACAAAAAGTTTAAGAAAATTCACACTTGAAAAAAAGGGACAGTGTGATATTAGGTCAATATTCCAGTAGTGACACAGACAGCAGTACAGTTTGCGCTTTTCTCTGAAAAACATTCCCTGTTAAGTGTCTGATTCCACTCCCATTTTTTAAATAAAAAGCACTTCCATGGAATTCAATGAAATAAGCCTCTGTATAAATAATTATGATTATCAAATCACTTTTAAGATGGGGTCAGAACATACAGAGAGTCAGGTACAAATACACAACATATTTCAGTCTTAATGTCACATTTTAAAGATAAGTTGTTGGAATTTACACATCTAGTTCTTCCATCAGAGATTCTCACCTAGATACTCAGTATTGCTAAATGAGCGCTGAGAGCAGGGTACGTATTTTCTCACTTCATGCTACATATTCTTCTATTCTAATGTTATTAAAGTAGATTTACATTTAATAAATTTAAGAAACAAAGCCATCAGACATTAGAAAAATCTAAACAATTGTTAGCAGATTTCTTCAATAAAGTTCAATACTTATGTCAATGTTGCTTATCTGATAAAAATTGTAACTCTAACATATACAGAATCTGATTTTTTCCCACTATCTTCATTTCTGTAGTGCAGAAGCATTTGAGTATTACCTTTCACCATGTGTACCTGTGTAACACTCAAAGGTCAGGATTAAGGGAAAATATTTTTTTTAAGTTTTTTTTCTATATACAAATTCAGTTTCAAAACACTGAATGAAGTTATTCAATGATTTCTCTCCAACTTAAAATTTTCTCTTGCCGTAAAATTACTTTTGTGATTTTCATGACCTCGTCTGGTCATGAACTGAACCTTCCTGTTTTCTGAAGTTCCTGAGGTTATAAATATTTCCATGTACAGTCTCAATAATATTAACCTTATTATAAGCCTCATATTATTTTTCATCTATGCTCACACGTGCCAAGCCAACTACATTGCATTTTTGCAGTAGTAAGTCTTTTATTAGTGCTTTCAGAAAATCCAGTACAAAACAGTCACCATGCCCCTCGCTCCCACCATTTTGTGTATTTTATACAAAATATAAATCAAGTCAGAGGCAGTTTTCCCCCTGCCCCTAGTACAGTTGCACTTTACATGCAATTCATTTTGGTACATAATAGTTTTTCTAGAGCTAGCTGGATTAATGAAGTATTTTAGCTGGAGAAGGAAGTTCAAACTATGTGTGTCTATTCATACCCCCTCTCCAGGATTTGCTTTATTTTGTAAAATCAAAACAACCCACCTTCCCATTTGTTCCTTTTCCCATCTAGCATTACTCAAGTTTGTTATCAAATAGAAAGCTGTAATAACCCTTTACTCACTGGAGGTACTTTCATACCCATCATAAACAATGTGCTTCAAAAACCCAAAATGGAAGAACCATTAAGTCCAAAGAATTATGTTTATGCTTGTACATACTTTCAAAGAAGCTGATCAACTTGTGTACAGACTTACTACGGAAATCCTACTCCAGAATCACGGTCATAACCATTACCTTTACTGCAAAGTTTAGTTTCACTGAAACAAGAAAATCTCGCTCAATAAATGATTGTGCTGATCTACTTAAAGTTTCAGAAATACTAGAAAGCAGTAATCCTGTTCTTAGTTTAAGGTAACATCTAGCACCAACATTTAATCCAAACAACAGTTTTCTACTTCTTTACCACAATTGCACTTAATTGTCTACTGTTTGCAGATCAGTTAAAACCTTAACCAGAGTGGTAAAGCATAACCAACTGCTTCTCCCCCCACTACCCTGGAAAGAAGGTCAAGAACTATAGTTACTTTTTTTATTCACTTCCTTCAAATATCTTTAGAACTGGATTTTTTGTGCATGCGCTCATGCAAAGTGGTATGTTAGAACGCTGGCTGGTACATGACTTCTCACCCTTTTTTATCCCATCCTGGTACTAAAGTGTTTCTGATGTGTCTTTAGCTGTCTGGAAGACCCTATGGGGAGTGACTCCTGTATGACATTCCTCAATTGAAACAGGTGCTGTTTTAAGGCCACTCCCTCACGAGTAACATTAACAAACTGAGAAATCCATCACATAATTTTTTTTCCAAAGCACAGCCACTAACTACCTGTGAACTGGGATGCTAACTTTCTCCAGAGAGACAATATAAAATACAGATTCTGTACCTGAGGCAGCTATTAATATAAAGTTATGTGGAAATCTGGGGCTGTTTTTCAATGCCACCCTGATAATTAATTACTCACAACCACATCTTGATTCAAAATGCCGTAACTGAGGTTTAGTATTTCAAAGAGATACATTTATACTGAAGCTTAGTTCTAATAAAATTGACAATGAAATAACACTTATGAATGGGAAAAATATTACAGTCTTATTAACATATGATAGTGGCTGAAAATGAAGAGAAAAGTAAAACTTTTAAAAACTAGAAAGTATGGTGAATAGGCAACATGTCAGTATTAATTTTTGAAGTTCAACATGCTGCATCAAACGCACACAAGGAACTCAAGAAATACATGCCCTTGCTGAAAGACTATCGTTTAGAGGCCATCCACAAGAGTTGTCAAGTGAAACTGCCTTACAGCCAGCCTGTATTTATGGAGGAAGTAGTATTTGCAAAATTATTAAAGCGTATATGGCAGAAATGCCAAGGGATCAGGAGCTTGGCTGTGAAAGTTCTGAGGGAGAGAAATGCAACTGGATTGTGGTTTCAGAACCTTGTATTCTAATTACCTAAATTAGCACTCCAATTTGAAACTGCTCACAACACCAGCACTCAGTGTCTTTTGAAGACAGACTTAAAGACACTTCCCCCTTCTCACAGAATGGCTGAGGTTGGAAGGGACTTCTGGAGGTCATCTTGTCCAACACCCCTGCTCAAGTGGGGCCACCTTCAGCAGGTTGCCGAGGACCACGTCCAGACAGCTTTTGAATATGTCCAGGGATAAAGACTCCATCTCCTCCATAGGAACTGGTTCTAGTGTTTGGGCTCCCTCACAACAAATATATATATAAAACCATTATATATATAATGCTGAAATGGAATTTCCTCTATAGTTCGTGCTCATTACCTCTTATCCTGTCACCAGACACCACCGGAAAGAGCCTGGCTCTATCTTCTTTACAACCTCCCTTCAGGTATTTGTACATCTTGATAAGATGCCCCCTGAACCTTCTCTTCTCCAGACTAACAGTCCCTGCTCTCCCAGTCTTTCCTCCCATGGGAGATGCTTCAGTCACTTGATTCACCTTAGGGGCCCCTCACTGGACTCTCTCCAGTATGTCCATGTGTCTCTTATACTGGGGAACCCAGAGCCAGACACTACTTCAGGTGTGGCCTCACCAGTGCTGAGGAGAGGGGAAGAATCACGTCCCTCGACCTGCTGGCCACACTCCTCCTAATGAAACCCAGGATACCATTAGTCTTCTTCGCAGCCACAGCACATTCCCGGCTCATGTTCAATGTGGTGCCTACAATGACACCCACGGCCTTTTCTGCAAAGCTGCCTTCCAGATGGTCAGCCCCCAGCACGTACTGGTTCTTCCGCAGGTGCAGGACTTCACACTTCTTGCTGAACTTCATGAGATTCCTGTCAGCCCATTTCAACAGCCTGACGAGGTCCCTCTGGATCAGCCACTCCCAGTTTGGTGTCGTCTGGACACTTGCTGAGGGCACACTCTGCCCCATTGTCCAGATCATTAATGAAATGTTAAACAGAAGTGGACCCAGTATTGTGCCCTGGGGTACAGCGCTAGTTACTGGCCTCCAACTAGACTTTGTGCTTCTGATCATCACCCTGTGGGCCCAGTTGTTCAGCCAGTTTTCAATCCACCTCACTGTCTGCGCATCCAGCCCATACTTCATCAGCTTCTCTGGAAGGATCCTATGGCAGACAGTGTCAAAACCTTACTGAAGTCAAGGCAGACAACATCCACTTCATTCCCCTTGTCTACCAAGCCAGTCATTTCCTTGTAGAAGGTTATCAGGTTGGTCAAGATTCACTTCCCTTAGCGAATCCGTCTTGACTACGCATAATCTCCTCCTTCTTCATGTGGCTGGTAATGCTTTCCAGGATTAGTTGTTTCATCACCTTCCCAGAGATCAAGGTGAGGCTGACCAGCCTGTAGTTCCCTGGGTCCTCCTTCTCGCTCTTCTTGAAGATAGGAATGACATTTGCTTTCCTCCAGTCTTCAGACACCTGTCCCAATCACCATGATCATTCAAATATTACTGAGAGCGGCCTCGGAGTGACATCAGCCAACTCCCTTAGCACTCGTGGGTGCATCTTATCAGGACCTATGGACTTAGGTAAGTCCAGTTTGCTGGACTTAAGTATTCTCCAACTTGTTCCTCTTCCACCAGGGGTAAGTCTTCCCTGCTCCAGACTTTCCCGAGTCTCTGGGTCCTTAGATTACTGAAGTCAAGGCTAAAGGTGAAGAAGGCATTCCGTACCTCAGCCTTTTCCATGTTGTATGTCAACAGGGCTCCTGCCCCATTCAGCAGTGGGCCCATGTCTTCCCTAGTCTTCCTTTAATACTTACGTCCTTATAGAAGCCCTTCTTGTTGCCTTTGAAATCCCATGCCAGATTCAACTCCAGGTGGACTTTATCTTTCCTTACCGCGTCTCTGCATATTCAGACACTTCCTTAGCAGTTAACATTTTTGACTTCTCAAGTTTTGGTCTCTTTTGTCAACACTTACATCTCATCCCAAAGAACAAGTGAAATGTCTATTAGCCAGTAAGCTCCTGATATATTTAAGAAGAATTCTAAACAGATTACCTTCAGATGATACATATCCAGAATCCCTGGCAACACATATAAACCAATACATAAGCAATTCAATTTTTTTCTCCTTAGGCTGATCCCTGTCCATGAGACAAAACTCACTGCATCTGTGTTTTCCTAATCTTTTCCTAAAAGCTTAGGACAAGAGAGCTGCGTTCCATAATTACCTGATGATCAACTATCTCAGCCCCCGGCATAACAGCAGTGGAAGCAGATTTTCTGTGCTAATCTCCCTGTAGTATTGCTCATTAAACTACTACACTACACAAATGGACAAGCAAGAGACTTTTTAGAGAAAGCAGATAATTACATTAATTCATTCTGATGGCCAACTTTTACCAAGGCAAGGCATAAAAGAAAAAGAGTTCAAGGCCATTCATAGTTTATTCCCCTCCTCCGCTTTTTTTTTTTTTTTAAACACACGATAGAGATAGCAGAATATGGTTTTTGACTTGTAAAACCAAGGACACTGATATTTTATTTATTCTTTCAAACCCTATCTTACAAGGCTGACAGTAATTCATACAACATCACATGAAAATTTAAAGCGATACACTGAACAGTAATGTTACAAATGCTGAGCGCAGCTCTCCGCTGCTACCATTTTTTTGGTATCAATGTTATGTTAGTACAGTAAACAACACCAAGGCATTCTTACTGATTAAAATGTTGTGTTTTGCCTGCACTGGAGACACCATGCTAATGCCATTCCAACAGCTGTAGAGCACTTCCTACTTTTTTCAGCATCTGCCATATGACTCTCTCCCAGTGAGCCTACCTACAGTCCAGTGAGGCTTACACACTGGTGGGGGTGCGTTACTCCAAAGCCTTTTTCTGATCCTATCTCTTCCAGGAATCACTAACTCAGCCTTACCCAAGTACACAACTTGATCTGACAGTAAAAATCCGGCCATTACAAGCATGCTAATGCTGTACTAGCGAGCAAATGATACTGAGGGATCCAGCCACCACTGGAGTGATGGATACCTACACATCACAGCTACTCTTCATACACTTCTAGCCACTTTCTTAAGACACTCTCCTATTGTTACTCCTATTGTTCTTATCACCTTTTAGCTTATACTTCACTTTTCATTATTATCTGTAAATGCTAAGCATGAACACAAGCTCCAGTCTTTCTCAGTACTCCACAGTCTGATAACACTTACGTGTTTAAATGCTGGAACTAAACATTATCTCCCCCTTCCACAGTGTACCACAGATGCCCTCCCATATCTCTGCTAGTTTTGCATGGTCTACCGACAAATTGCTCATTATTCTAGCACCTAATGAAAGTCTTAGTCTCAAGCACCTCCTCATTTCAGATGCACAAAACCAATAATAAATTTCATTTTCCCCCCAAATTTCCACAGTATTAGCTTTAGCTAAGTTGGAGCTACAGCAGAGGCCACTATAAAAACGTTTTCAGATCTAAGTATGCCAAGTGGTAATATATTATAATATATTATAGTGTGTACATCTTACTCTTTTCTCATTTAATGCTCTTCTGAAGTCTGGAACTCTGCTTTATTTAATCTCTAACCAGATTTTCAGGAAGAGATGCTTGTACATTTGAAATCACTTATTTGCTGTGTATCCCAAATTACCATGTACATGTGGATGCTTCAGTAATGAATTACATGAATGGAAATATGCAATAGTATGTGTACTTTTGAAAGCCTATCTAGAGCTTTAAGAATTGGCAATTTATTAAGCTAGCTACTGAGCAGATACAACACATTTCTTCTGTGACCCAAACCTTATTTCACACGTTTTAAATTCTTTAAATGTTGTTATATATCTCTACCAGTGGGGAAAAAAGAAAAAAAAAGTTTGGAAGAAAAACTTACAGTTCTTACAGTGCTTTAACTCACATACTTTAAGTCTGTCTAAATACCTTTTAATACTGTAGCCAGTAATAAAAAAAAAAAGCTTTCAAAGAGAAAATTGAGACCTAAGACCTACTGAGTTTTACTGCATGTAGTAACTCCCCGATGACATTAAAATTGCCAGTGTTTATCCCAGCAACAAATATGACATATAGTCTAACTCTGTATTTATGTTTTCTTTAAAAGTTTGAAGCAACTGAATTAACAAAATAGGTTTCCAATATATTTAGATTATTGTTAGATTTGCAGGTCACAACACATCAACATTATTTTTGATGAGTGGAAAAACATTTTTGAGAGAATCTTTACCTCTCTTGAGAAACTGAAATTTTTCCTGAAAAACAAAAAAGTAAATATAATAAATGTGTACTACCTTGTCACTTTACAGCTTGACTCAATCAGTTCATTTTCAATATCCAACAGATTAGAAGGCAGATTGTATTCCAAAGGTGAGGCCATTCTTTTTAAACGCAGTAAGCCAACACAGAACTTTGCTCCCATCTCCTCGAGTTCTTTTGTCCCTATCTGCAATCCCTAATTTAAAAATAAGATTTAAAAATACAAAATAGGTACATACAGATGGACCCACACATACTGAAGAATTACTATTTAAAACACATTCCATTATTTTATTTTATACACTTTCTTGCTCTAAAGACAGAACAAAGAAGAACTGTAGAGTAAACACTTAGCAAGAGTATCAGAGAAAACTCAGAGAATAACTACATGATTCCTCTAAGGCTGAACAGACATTTCTGGACACATCCACATTTCTTTGGAGCTTCCTAGTCTACACTTCTAGCACATCAATATTAATAGGACTTTACCCAGTGGCATTGGAAGAGAGACAGATCATATCCAAGCTTGTAAGTATAAACTATTTTAAAAACCTGAGACAAAATTTATGAAAAGGAATTTCAAATACTAAAGTTCAAATACAACATTCTTCAACAGAAGTTCCATCGGAATGAAAAAAATGAATGAATTCATATTGTAGCTATTTAAGGCAACAAAGTTACTCCTTGACACAAACATCTCTCCCCCTCCTATAAATTAGAGGCTACATGTGTTAATTCTGAAAGTATTTATTCACACATTTAGTAATTAAAAACAACAAAGTATCAAAAGCCATAGCTGTTTTCTAACTCAAATGATATACCAAGGCATTTTCCTCTGCCAAGAGTATTTAGAAGGTAGAACTTACGTAACATTCTCCAAGTTTACACATGGGATAAAGCCTCCTATCAGATAATTCTACACTTTTAATTTAGCCATGGAAAGAACTTCTGACCTCAATTACTTTATGAAAAGAGAATGATATTCCAGAGTGACCCTAAACAGTTATGGAATTGGCTAGTACTGACTGCATATGCACTAATAAATTCAATGTCACAACCCAACTCAATCTCCCCCTTTGCAACTTCCGTATCTCAGGAGAATTTAAAAGGATTTTAGTTTGGATCTTTTAAGCCTAAGGTAAAGGGTAGTTAAAAAGGAGCTTTGACAAAACAAGCAGGGAAGCAGAAGAACCAAGAATTGGTGGTAAGCTAAGTCATCAAGTAGGAAAATACATGAAGCAAAAAGAATGAAGTAAGAATTTTTTTACTAGAAGCTAAAAAACACACACACAAGCTTTGTATATGTTGCCACACTGATACTGTATTTTAAAATGCAAGGTTTATTAAAATGCAAGGTTTAAAAGAAAGTGTTATGTTGCTCCAGAAATGGTACAGTCCGCACATTCTTCATGTACTTCTGTTTTGAACGTACACACACTTAAAAAATGGAAAGTGTGATTTTATTTTTCTTGCTAGTTCGTTTTTTTCCTCGGTAGTCTTCATAAACAAGGTGCTTTTTAGTAATAAGAAAGCTAAAGCTAGATCCACTATCTAAACAGTGCCATCCTCCAGCCAAATGGTACAGAAACCTGTTAGCAGTGAACAAGAGTTGGGTATTTGAGTATTATTGTTAATAGTAATACTACTTACCTCTTTTATAATGCTTTTGTGCTGTAGGTTTCAAAGCACTTTATTAATAAAGGAAGAATTATCCTCACTTTACTGATGGAGAAATGGAGGCAGAGAGGGTTGAAGCGATTTGCACAGTGTCTCACAGCATGTCACTGACCCCGCTGGGAACAGAAATCAGTTCTCCTCACTCCCAGTGCAGTACCTTATCCACAGAGGCCAATTTTTTGTTTTTGTTTTCTATTTGTTTGCACGTCAGTAACATTCGAAGACCCCAATCATAGCTGGGGCTCCACTACGCTAATCACAGGAAGACACAGTCCCTGCCCCAAAAAGATTAAAATAACATTAAGGACAAGAGGCAACAAGTATGCAGAAGAGGAAGGAGAAGGGTAACAGTAATCTCACTGTTACACAGATTACTAATGTGCACAACTTGATGTTTCAGAAACTTTTCCAATCATTGTCTACATCTGTTGCTGAAGAAGTTATCGTTAGTTGGCAGATTCCTTACAGACAGTATAATAGGAGTGGCTCTAAGTTGAAAAAGGGTAAGAGTACAGCATGAAAGAAAGTGCAAAGACAATTGTTAGAAAGATAAATAGCGTGTGCATGTTCTGTGGCTGCTATTTTCAGCACAGCAGAAAGAAGATACAGCTAAAGAGAGACCTAAATGGATCAGATTGGAGGTGGATAACTGTGAAATGTCTGGATGATAAAGTTTGAACTTACTATACTGAAGAGTCTACATGCTTGCAGCAAAAGCCCATGCTAAAGTCTAGATTTGCTTCTGTCATTTCTTTAAATCATAATGGAGAATGCAATACCACACAGCTGCCAAATACCAAATTTCTTAATCCATTGTTATGCTTCCATCAGCCAAATCTCTTAATTTCCATGAAACAAGAGACCCAAAGTCTGTTTCAGGAAATAATAACAAACAGTTGCCCTAACTAAGGGAACTGAGGTGAAGTTCATTTTCACAAGCCTTGATTACACTCCTCTTCTTGATCTTCTAATCACCTTCAACTGTTGTTCTAGTACCTTTAACTGTGGCCTATTAAAGTTCCTTAAGTGTTACAAGCATTGCTTTTAAGCACAAGCCACCTGGAAGTAGCTGCTGGTTTGTTTTTTTTTTTAAACATGCACCAAATTTCATTCTTTTCTCTCTACATTTTATACAACTGTCTTTCTTGTAGACAGTTGCATTTTACATGTCTGGTTGAAGTCTTCCTTACTAAGCACGTCATGAAGACACCTTCACATGAATAGAGAGTCTCAGTGATGAACTTTGCTACCTGAAAGCAAAGATGCAAAACAAAGGCACAACGGACTGCGACCTCAACTTGAGAAGAATATTCCCGTAATATGTACTTAATAAATTGAAAACAGCCATACTAAGATTTGGAGAAGTCAGTTGGACAGTAAAACATCATCTTATTCTTCTGCCTTCTTATTCAGCAGAGGCTATAAAGATGTGATCATTTTTGAGAACTCAAAACCTAGAGACTGAAGGATCATGGTAACTGACAAAGTCTGTCGACTGAATCCTCATCTCCTTAAGTCTTCTCTTTATGTGCATCATGAACTTTCCAGATAACAAAATCTTTTCGATTAACTTAAAAATTAAGCAATACTCCCAAGCTTATTAATCTCCAATCAGGAAAGGGATTGATTTCAGTTTTCAGGTGGTCTGAATTATTGAAGAAATTGTTCTTTTGTCTGGCATCTTAATTGTCCTCCATAGTAGATCTTGGAGCATCTTTTTATCCGAACTTTTGCTTTTCAGTATCTTGAATCACAGATGACTGAGCAGTATTTGCAGCACTATTTCTCAATGTACTACAAAGATCTCACACAAGCAGTTAAAACAAGACTGCTTCCAGAGGTAACTCTGTCACCACGGATCCTAAATTCAGGTAAGAATTGCTAACTTCAGTTCAACTGCTTCCTGCCTGGAAATGGTCTAGCATTCATTTTACTCATTGTCTGAGTAAAATAAAAAATAATAAAAAGAAAAATTGATGTTCTGGTATTATCCAGCTTTGGCAAAGATTCAGCATTTCTTCCACAAAGAACAGAAGTGTTGACTAATCCTCTTTGTGCTTTGAACAAAATTCAGTGATGATGCCAAACCAGAAAAAGACTGGAAAAGTGCTTCAGACCTTTACACGATACACAGTCCCTCAGATCTGAGCGTCATGTCCTTTGCGGTGGGAAGTAGGAGGGTAGGGAATTTCTACAGTTTAACTCCTCTCTGTGTTTTGAAATAACATATTATGAAATATGTCATCTAATTTATACCACAAGTTTATTCACAGAGTTGCTGGCCCCACTCCCTCCACGGAAGAAAAAAAAAAAAAGACTGAGCCTTTTCATCTCTTTGACATTCTCATTGGAGAAATGTTCATCTTTTCTCATTATGTCTAGTCACCTTGGCCTTTTCGATACATTTTCTTAATAAGTCTGAGCATTATCATAGTGAAGAAAAAATGAAGAATCTTCCTGTATGTTCAAAGGATGACTAAGATCTCACAAACTGTTTTACTCCAAATAAAATGAATGACAGAACAGCAATTTGATCTCATCAGATAGTTTATATTACATAGAATAATGCTCTTCCCTTTTGAGTAAATGATTTTTCCACAGAATTCAGCCATTTTTTTCTTCCCTTACTGAAGAAGAGCTTTGCAGGTTAAGCATCTTGAAAGTTTGTCCACAAAGCATCTTCAATTCACCTTTCTTAACAACTTTCTGTAGCAACATTGCTAAAGCCATGAAAGTTCATGTTTGTAAGAATATTCTGGAAGTTTCAAAATAAGCAAGAGGGATGAGTTATCATTTTTTAAAGCTCCATAATGATGTCATCTGAGGAATAATGGAATATTCTGACAACAGCAGAAATGCTTCTGTTGTTAACTGACAAAATTAACTCATTCATTTAGTAGCTACAGACCTACTGAAATTCCTGCCAAAATATCTGTCTTCTTTCTGCCTAGGGAGATAAGCACGGGTGTTGGAGCGTACATTAATACATTAAATATACCTTGTTCCAACTTTTTTTTTTTTTCGTTTCTGCCCCCTGCCCTTGATCCCAGCCTTCTGATCCTCTTTTTGTCAAGCACCTTATTTCAGGCTTGTGGTCATTTTCTTGATTAGCATTCCTAAACTCTATTTCCAAGCAGAGGAAACTGTGACTTCTTCCATGAATGTTCATTTTAAAAACTTGCTTCAATATGTAGCTAAATTCAACCCAGTGACAGAAGCTGAAGATCAGATGTTAGGGTGGTGGTTCTCCTTTTTTTCCTTACGAATACTTTCTATGAAGTAAGTTTTCCACCAGTGAGAAACGACGAACAGGGTCACCATTTTTTTTTTCAAATATCTAGCCCTGTTAACACTTTTGAAGGAGATGAAAACAAGTTTTAAGTCAAGAAGTCAAACAACTATCATGAGTTCAGAGATGTGTAATTTGTAGTTCTGGTAACCCGATATGAAAGTGTTTTGATTTACAAGCCTGCTTCTGCAACTACAAAATTCTGTAAGGAACACTACTAAATATCTGCTGAAGAACCATGAACTGCCACGGTGAAGTCTGAAATTGCCATGTGGTAAAGGAAATTTTTATTCTAGTATTGGCATTTATTACTACCCAATTTTAATAATCCACTGGAAAGAACAGTTCTGATTTTTTTAACTACATGCATACATAGGTGTTACAAGCAATAATTAATACTAATCTTGTTAAAACAGCCAATAAGCATAACATACTACGTGGGGGGGGGGGTTAAGTGACAGATGAAGACTGTTATGCAACCTATAATATTGTAAATTATGTAATTTCACATTAGTGTACACAGAGATCTTAGAGGAGTTTTAGAAATTTAAATCAAGCAAGCAAGTGGGGTTATAGAACAAGATACCAATGCAAATGGAAAAAATTATAAAGCAAGAACAGTTTAACGGATACATTTTCTTACCTTATATTTGCCCTGGTCACATCCACATAAGGTGCTTTCCATTGTGTAGCTCCTTTGTACTCCTATCTCTCTCCAGACGACAACTCGCGCTGTTGATTCCTTGGACTTTTCCACTACGAAACTGCAGCTGCCCATGCAGAATGCTGGGGCAGTTTGACTGAGGATCTTGGGGAGTGCCTGCAGGACAGCAATTTGAAAAATACAGCGATTCTTTTATTTCACTTATGAAAGCAGGGGGGAGGAGAATATTCAATCAGACTTATCAGAAAATTTTGCTGCAATTTGAATTAAAAAAACAAGAATTAAAACATTTCTCCGTCTTGAGTTTTCAAAACTCAGTGTGTTCAAGTGACAACAGGTTTGCCATTTCCCACTTATTAAAATCCTCTTTTTCAGATTCAATCACTAACATGACATGTTAGTCAAGTGGGTACAATCAGGATACAAAAGAATTTTTCAGGTGATCACCATCTCCTCCTAATTCACCAAGCTAACTTTGCTCAAATTAAGTGTACTACATACCCCATATAATTAATGAATTTAATTCAGACTGTTTCAACAATCCCATCTGCAGACCTAACACAGTCAGTAGTTTATTAATATATAAAATTCATTCATATTCAGCAAAGCACTAGGTGCATATTTAACTTCAAGAACGTGAACCAAAGTTCAATATAACTGTTTACATGACAGCTTTGGAAAAAGACAAGAAACAGTTATGCAAATGTATGTTTAGCATTTGACTAATGCTAAATGATTACATTCTTTCCAGCTTTTATTTGCACCAGTTAAGCCAAAACACATGACCACTTTGAATTTACTTGAATTTATTTTAGCAATAGATATACCATTATCAGTGTAAGCTTGCCCAGATATTTCAATTCGCCATTTTGAAACCAAAAGGCTTTTTCCCCACAACTCTTATTGACTATTGTCTTGTGTGTGCTATGGTTGTACAGGCTGAAGTGACAAAACCCCATATAAACGTGTTGGGCAGCAGACGTGAATGGCATTGGACTCAGCATCCAGGAAATCACACAAGAAAATCAAAGAGCAATAGAATTTTTTTTGAAAATTGAGGGAGATTTGAGAAAAAAATCGGAAAGCATCTGTACTCATTTACACTCACGGATGCACAACAAGCGTTTTAACGTGCATTCACACGCTCTTCAAGCTTAAGTCTGCATCTCCACAAAAAACCACGGGGTTTGGACGCATTAGGTTGCACAGATTTGCAGTTGCCACAAGGCGGCAGTGGAGTTACACAGAAGAAACAGTAAGATTACGTGTTTAAATCTCTAAATCTTTCGGAATTTTTGAAAGCTTATACAACGCAGTGAATGTTGTTTGTGCAAGTTTATTATGTATATGTATTAAGGGCACATGCCTTAACTACGCATCTTTGTAAAAGGGATCTTGCCCATTTCCATACACAAAAACAAGTATTTCTCAGAGCAATTCAGTATTTTTATTTTCTTGTTGCTAGAATATTGTTTGCCATGCTTAAATGACTCTTTTTTCATCCAGTAATTATAAGTGCACAGAAGCATATTTTCCATGTATACACTATAATAGTAATCTTGAACACAAGAAAGCACATATTGGTACAAGGACCACAAAAATAAAGCACTCTACTAACATCAAATCCTTAGCTGTATTAGTGTACAAAGTTTAAAGCTTTCAAAATACTTTGAAATACACTCATGAACTAAAAAGAGATCATTCTAAATAAGTCTGCTTATGCTATAAAGTCACTGTGTGCACAGAATAATATTGGGAAGTGATTTGAAAAGTATATTCCAAATTCATGCCAAGTGAAAAAGGTACAAACTTACCCTGTAACCAGGGTCTTCCATCAGGTCACAAGAGGCAGCATTAACATTTGTGTGCCACATTGTCTCTTTGATGCTGCAGCCATACATAAATACATTCTTTTTACGAGAGTGACCATGATAATCACAGTAGACCTACAATGAATCATTTAGCAAAATAAAGCCAAGGCATATAGAATTAACATTTTATAAAAGTAACAGAAGGACAAAAATGGAATTTTTATTTGTACTGTTGAAAGTTCCAAAGAATTAGGAAACACAACTCATATAATTAACTTGTGCATTAAGAAAAAAAAACGTAGGATTCATCTAAGGAAGGTTTAACCTTCTACCCTAGCAAAGGAAACAGATTTAGATCTAAAGGTTTGCAGAAGACCAGTTCTCCAAGTCAAATTTAAGTGTGACACAGTTTACAAGACCATATTAAAATGTTTACTTTATAGACTAGCTACATGGACAAGGTTAAAAAGATTCAGAATTGCTTACACACACATACTCACCAAAGGTAAACGTTTTATAGCAGCCAGATATTGCAGTAACCCTTTAGCATGGTAAATAGTGGGATGCAGATCTGGATTTGGGTTTTGCCACTGTCTGTTTAAATCTTCTCCACTTAAAGAGCAACGGTGGCTATTGTGGGGGGGTGGAAAAACGCATGATGTAGTCTGTATTATCATACTTATAAATAAGCCTCCCCCCCACCTTGAGTTTTCCTCATCACCACTGCTTCTTTGGAAGGAGTCTGGCAAGAAACAAACTTCAGTTTTCTAACATGCCAAATAATAGAAGTATTTGGGGTTTTTTAAGTTATGTTACAGAAAACCTAAAAATAAATTAGAATTAGCTTCTCATAAGAAGTCAGTTGTAATCTTGCTTATTTGCTGTTGAAACTGAAGGCTTGTGAGATTTTGCTAGATCAAAATCAGTAGTTTTGAATATATGGTATTTTTACAGTTTTAGTGTTTTGACTTCTGCGATACAAAGACTATCGTCAAACAGAAATCTAAGACTTGAAACATGAAGTTGTTAGGAGACAAATAGCTGTAAAAAAAACAAGAAAGAAAAAAAAAAACCCCAACAAAAACCCCAGCAAACAAATAAAGATCATCTCTGTATTCAGTCAACTATCAGCAAGAACTTTTAAACTTGCAGAAATTCATGTTCATGCAGCAGTCATCTTCAGTACATTTGTCTTTAGATTGTGTCTGCTGGGACAGATTTCTTAATTGTCCCTGTATTAAACTTCCACTTGTATTCTGAATGTTTTAATTCCTGATGTTCTTTTATATACATGCTCTTCCAAATATAAAGTCAGGGTTCTACTCAAATCCATAATCGGTTTGATTTTTATTATTTTGTTCACAAAACCTTTTAAAATACTACCCATAACTAGGTAAGAAGGAACTGTAGATTCACCATACCAAAATTTCCATTTCATATGAATTCCCTGTAGCCAAGTAAATACAGACTACTGAATGCTCACAGCAGTATCAAAAGGTTCTGAAATATCCCTTAAATTTATGAAGAAAAGTGGTAGTAAGTGAAAGAATTACCTTTAGTAACTTTAATTAAATCAGGATACTCTCTTACCCTTTCTCTTGCACACCTATTAACTTTCCCCCTTTTAATAACATTTGACAACAGCCATTTCCATAACACCCTTCTAAAAACTATAATAAAAGAGGGAAAAAAATTACATTAAAAGCTTTCTCGATACAAGAACTGTTCTTTTTCATGAGAACTGTGAACTTGTTTAGTTTTTCCTAAAAGCAGCTGTGCTCTCATATAACACTCTACACCTACCCAAGACTGTAGTTCAGAGATACAATTAAAATGCCATGTCAAATCACACAGGAATGATTATCATCCAGGAACAGCTGAAAATACTTTTTATAAAACTGAAATGTATGGAACAGAGCATCTGCCTTTAAAAAGCCAAAAAAATGAAGAGTCCTAGCAATTTTGTAAGTGGTTTTTTTTCATATTAAGTAATGCATTTGTATGTTTCCGGGATTAGTTTAGGCTTTTTTTTTTTTTAAAATAACAGATGCAAAGACTTAGTAGTACAGGTTACGTATTTGTGAGTAAACTTATGCTTACTTTCCACTGATGACACCATCTGGATTGAGCATGGGAATAATTTTGAAAATATAAGATTCTCGTAAACATTGGGCACTTGGATTATTGCTCATAAGGTATTCCAGCGTTCCCTTCATAACCCAGCTTGCATTAGTCTCTCCAGGATGTACACGAGCAGATAGGAAAACGTAAGGACGATTCCCTAAAAGAAGTATGCATAGAAGTTGCAAAACATGATTCAAGCTAAGTAAACAGTTTGTTAATTGAAAAAAGAGGCAACAGCCAGGTTCATTTATTACAACGCAAAATACAGTATTTGGGAGTTGAGTATTATTGAGTATTAGTATTACTGATAAAGCTTGCCAGAATATTGTTGTAAGGACTGCTAATTACAAAACTCTCACAATGGAGCAGCTTTAAATTCAATCAGACAATTATACAGTCACAATTAGTTTGAGCTGGCAATTATGATACAATGACTTTGATGGCCTTTTTTCCAATAGCCAAGAAAAATACTGGGGTGGAGGAACAAACCAGAAATGCTGTCACAACTAAAGCTCACTTCTAATTGCAGTAGCTTAGATATTGGCTTTATGAAAGATTTTTTGACAAGCAAATAACCTGAGCATTTGGAGAAAAAAGTTACTCAGCAGTCAGGTATTCTTTTCCAAGAAGTGTTGTCTGCAAAATGTAACATACAAAAATATCTAGCAACTGATTTAAAATATATGAATACATATACTCTTATATATCCAGACATAAATATCCTTATTTAACTACCACAAATAAATATTACTAAATACAAAGCAAATCCTGAATATTGACACCTCTTAATTTCATGAAATTCAATAACCTTATTTTACATTGCTATTTTTACAATGCACAACAGTTAATACTGATTTTTTTCATAAAGAGCTAGTTTTACATTATTTTCAGTTGATGAGAAAGAAAAGTCATACTTACTGAACTGACAGATATGTTCATAGTAATTGGACTCCGGCATGGCTGTAATAGTAACTAAGGGACAACTGTTGCCAGCTAGGGTCTCACAGAGAACATCTTGTCGAAAATATATCTGTTGAGGGTTGTGCATAGATTCCAGCTTCTGAAGATGCATCTTCATTCCAAAAATAATGAAAAAATACTTTAAATCTTTTGCAGTCACATATCACAGTGTATTCCTCAGGTACTATTTGATCGATCTTTCTTTTTGTTGTTCTAAACAATGTTCAAGTTTCCATCATAATTTTGACCATGAAATAGCATTCTCTACATCTCTGACTGACTGAATACTTCCCTTTATAGAGCCTGTTTTTCCAACTGCTTCGAGGAAGATGAAGGCACAGAGGATACATTATTTTCTACCAGATGATACTGTAAAGGTATGTGGAAGGTAAGAACTTCTGCTTCATTAAGGTTATCTGATCAGGGACCTTTTCAGTGCAAAAGGGGACAACAAGTAAAGGGAAAAGCAATAAACAGGAACAGAAAGAAACAATCCTGGTAGACAAGACATAGCAGAAACAATAGCAAAGACCGAAGTCTCCAGTCTCTAACTGATGGGCCATTAAGAATCTACACACAAAACTTTGGAGAGGGCCACCTGAGGGACAAGGAGGAAACAAGAGGAACATGAGGATTTGGAATATTCAAAGGGGGTCTGGGGGACTATACAAAACTTATGCAGCTGATCCCTACAGTCTGCCCTTAGCTATCTCTCTGTGTGGCCTCACTCTCTATCCCACGCATGCAAGTGCTGCGTGGACTAGGTGCAGCTAAGAAGACAGGTGTGAGTGGATTTGTGATCAGCAACTGGAGTGAGCAAGGGTCTCAGCATCAGTAGTTGGAGAGACCACACCTCTTCGGAGCATCTCTGTGGGCACCACAGTGCCAGCTACTGTTGGGATCGAAGCGAGTGGACTTGGTGCCAGCAGCTGGAGCTGTACGCAGCGTAGGCACCCTTCGGTCTCTGGTGTCAGCCAAGGTAGCAAGAGGAGGTCTCAGTGCCAGCTATTGGAGTGGCTAAGGGTCTTGGTGTCCATCCACTGTGGCAAGAACAGCGTGTGTCCCAAAAACCAGCTAGTGGGGTGATAAGGGTGAGTGAAACAAGGGAGGGTGTCTCAGTACCAGCACCTAGAGCAGGAACATGGGTTGTTCCTGGGAGCAGGAACCCATGTACCTGGTACCAGCTGCTGGGGGCAAGCATATGCTAGTGTGCATGGGGGGGGTGCGTATGCAATTTGCCAGCAAACTTCAATGTGGACTAACCAGCGAGCATGAGGCTCCAGGTTGAGGAAGGGGTGTCAGATGGGCAGAGAGTCCATGCTGGCATCTGGGGGGAGCCAGAAGTGCAGGGTGCCTGTGAGAGGAGTGTGCGAGTGCACGCATCTGTTTGCTAGTGAGCATCAGCCTGGACTAGCCTGCAAGTTGGAGGCCTGCACAGCAGGTAGGAGACACCAGGATCCAGACAGGGGTATGGCACAGATGGGCCATGCCAGTCATCCACAAATGTGCGTGTGCGCGTGATTCTAGAGAGTGGGCGGCTGTGTACTTTTACTTGTGAACAGCAACCCTTACCAGCTGGAGAGGAGGAAAGGGACTTGGGTGTCTTTAAGCAAGTCCTGGCAGTGTTACACAGTCCTTTCTCTTCCCCAGCCTGTGTAGCCAGCCACGCTGGTGGGGGTGGGGTGCGGGATGTGCAAGTGTGTGTGCCGGAGTCTCTCTCTGTTTCTTTGGGATACACACTCGGACTCACTAGTAGTTGAACCTACAAGCAAACAGGAAAGCAGAAGCCATGTCCATCAGCCTGGGACAGAGATGCCTGGGTCCCTTGGCTGGGCTCCAGCAGCCAGGCAGGTGGAACCACCAGGCCCCAGCGTTGCTGCAGGCCGCAGTTGCTTATAACATCCCTTAACAGGTACTTCTTCCAAGAGCACGTATGGCTTAGTAAAAAGCTTCATTCAGTGCTGTTTCGCACCAGCCACTGAATCCCCAAGTTTGCTTTTATTGCTGTGACAGAAACAACCAATAGACATTCTAGCCAAGAGTTTTGCTTAGTACTAAAAGCTTCACAACACTTCTTTAGCCAATTCATTATCCTAAAAAGGTCTCTAATTATCTTAAATATAGTAATTCGAATAGGTCAGTTTTGAAGAGGTATATGTAGAACAGCAAGATGAGAGTCATTTGACTCAAACACAAATACTTCATCCAATTAGCATGTTTCCAGTCAGTTAGGAATTATGATTCCGAGAAAACCCATTTAGCTGCAAGTAAGTATCAACTTTATTTTTCCAGGGACTGTTCTTTAGAACAATGTACACTCTTTGCCAGCCACACTAATATTTTATGAAAATTCTCCATTTTAAGGAGCATTTTGAACTTTACAAAAAGAAATAAAAAGAATTCACTCACGAATGCTTATGTTTCACATTGTCCAAAAGTATAAGTATTTATCTATGTAACAGATCATAATCTTCTCACCTTTAAAGTTGAATATGTATATGGATAATGGTAAGCAAAGTAGCAGACATCATCTTTATGTTGGAAAGTCACTGTGAACGTAATTGTGTAGTAAGATTTTCCTTTCTGACCTCCAGCAGCAATTGAACTTCTTGAAAAGTGATTCCTAAGAGTAAAATGAAGGTAAACACATACACATTAGAATAATTTTTTTTCATATCATTGATTATTCCTGAACACACATTCTAAGAGCCAGGAAGATTTTTAGTGATTGTATTTCTCTTCTGCGTACATCCAGGTTAAATACATTGGTTCCCACCATCTGTAAAGACACTTTATTATAGCAGTGATACACATTCATTCATATTGGGATAAGGAGAGTAAACAAAACCAAGTAACAAACCAAAACAACAACAACAAAAAAAAAAAGGGAGGGGAAGCAAACAATTGTCGACTAAGAATGGTGAACGCATGGATATGCTGTACCATCTCATCCTGTGTTCCAGGATTGCTCTACAATGATTGTACCACAGAATACAGGAGCCTAATCACAAGCACCACGGGATCAGTATTACTGGAAGTCACTATTAAGATTTCAAGTGAGCGTGTTACATTCCCTTAAAAGTTTCTCTGGAATAGTATGCAATTTCTGACATAAGCATAAAAGATCAACAGCTTAAATATTAGCAGTGTGCTAACAAAATAAGACCCTATATATTTCGATCACTTCTGTTACTCTCCATAGCATCTCAGGAAGAAAACCCTGTTCACAACAGAACTATTAAAATAGAATTATCAAACTCAGAAGCAAACATTTCTTCTCAAAAATTGTACCTCATATTAGTCTTCAGTGCATGATTTGCTGTATGTTTGATTGGTGTTATTAGCAGTGTGCTAACAAAATAAGACCCTATATATTTCGATCACTTCTGTTACTCTCCATAGCATCTCAGGAAGAAAACCCTGTTCACAACAGAACTATTAAAATAGAATTATCAAACTCAGAAGCAAACATTTCTTCTCAAAAATTGTACCTCATATTAGTCTTCAGTGCATGATTTGCTGTATGTTTGATTGGTGTACTTACTTATAGTAACTCTGTCCCTATTCAACATGGTCGAGAATTTAATGCTTCTTGAACAGAGTACATGAGGGGCTGCATACCTTAAAAGAAAAAAATGCATCTCACACTAATGTTTAACATTAAACATCAGGATCTTAGCAGTAATGGACCATATCAACACTTACATGCAAGTCTCTGAACTACCTACACTCATTTACTATCATACAGTGTGTTTTCATAAATGCCTGGGTATTGTACACCCTTTCAACCAGGTCACAAAAGATTCTTCCCCCTCTCCCCTCATCAGGTCCTAATTTTCAGAAAATAACAAATTAAAGAAAAAAAGAATCACACCTACAGAAGACCAAAATGAAACGTTTAAATGAAAGCTGTGCTTAGTATGAATGGTAATCTACAAGAAATCTTGGGTCACACTCCATCCAACTCACCATTACAAAAAGGCTTCAAAAAGAATATAAAAAATTGATACTATCATCCATTCACCTGGATAGTTGGAAAATAACTGATGTTTCAGGACAATTTTTTTTTTTTTTAAAAACAGTATCTCTTTAAAGTTTCTATTTTTTGGAGAGTATACTTAAGTTGAATATTTAATATGAAGTTAGAATAGAAAATAATACATATTAATTGAACATTATTTACTAGTTAGATAATTAGCCATATAAATTGATTGATTCAGTCAGTGTACTTAAAAAACCAAAAGTAACTATCAGGTAAGTATATGCAACATATGAATGAAGATCTAAGGTAACTGATTAGTAAATAATTTAAAAGCATCTTATTACTGGCCAAACTACCTGGTATTCTTGGATTTTGTCAATGTGAATTGTACAATTATGACAAAGAAGAATACGATGTTACTCTGTCGCAAGAGTTTTGAGGTTGGCACAGGAGAGGGGAGCTTCTCCTCCTTCTTCTTAAAGGAAGAGTTTCAGAAAATCCAGCAGGGAAAAAAAACCTCACAACACAAATGGTTTTAAGCTGAACGACACCCCCTCCCGCGCGCTCCCCCCAGACAAGTGGAAGAAAGGCATATTCAGTAAGCCAGTACTGTTGGATGAGGTACAAGCAGCAAACACTACTCCTCAGAGACTGCAAGGGTCACCTATGAAGCCCAACATTTCATTTCTTTCTCAGATAATGTGCCTCTCTTCACATCAATAAGACTAAACTGTTTACGAATGTCTCTGCTTACTTCCATATCTGAAAATACACCTCTGTTCAGAAAGGGATTAATGATGACAGCTGTCATTCTTCTTGCACCTGTGTGGATCAACAGCCTTTGGTGTTGTCCCCCCCAAAATGGTCTTAGGACAAATTTTACCTGCAGCCAGCAATAAGTTTCTTCTGCTTTGGCCTCACTTACAACAAAACTTCATTTTAAAAACTGACAGCCAGTGTTTTAAGATACTTTTTTTTTTTTTTTAACTGAAACTTGTCAAAACATTTTCTAGTAATACTATTAAAAAAGAATCTGATCTGACAACATGACCATACTACCGATCCCGGGGCAGAAGGAAGGAAACAGCTGAGCTGTCTAGTACAGATATTTTTCTACGTATTTCTTCTCAAAGCATGGGAAATATATCTTACCGTAATTAAACTGACTGTTTGACTTTTCACAGTTGATGATGTTAAACCGGTAACCAATGCCAGTTTTCATTCCACTGACTTCAAAGTAAAACCATTGATGATAGTGATTGCTATTTATATCCGAGTTCAGAATTAGATCATACTCATTTCTAAAGATTAACAAAAACAAATCAATCTTTTTTTAAGAAGCAGAAATAAAAGGCCTTATGTGTGAAAAGAAGAGTTGAAATATCTTACTTTCTGATCTGAATAACTTTGCGCAAGTTTCCAGATTCAAATTTGGAATTAAACTTCAAAACATCTGCTTCCTCTGGTACCGAACAACTATGAGTAGAAAAAGGAAAGGGACCAAAATTAGTAAAACAAACTTATCTAAAACAAATTCATTAAGTTTACTTTAGCCCTCACTTGGTAATTCATAAATTATTTTGAACCATCCTCTAAATACAGCCTGGATAGCAGAAACAGTGTTACATCAGATGAAACTTTCATTGAAGTCTGTCATAATAGTACTGATTTAAATATTACTAATCATACCACAGAGAACGTAGAACAGACTTAGAGTATTTGCTGAATATTGTTTCCAGAAGAGTAAAATCTTACTTCAAATTATCAAGGTCATACACAACTCTGTCTATAATGTCATTTTGATGAATCAGTCTTTCAATATCTTGAGAGATTTTCGTCCTAAAATAAAAAGCAGAGTTCTCATTTAAATTGTTCGAAACGCTTTCCAATTACAAAAGAGGAATTACCTCATACAACAATGAAAACTAACAAACTTGACAAGAAGACAGTGGGACAGATTTTCAGAGAGTCCTCAGCCTCACCCCCACTTATGTGCGCAAACTGTAAGTGTACTTAACTTTAAACACCTGCATTCACAGCTGACTGAGTTCAATATTTGTATGTGAGGGAACTGAGTTTTCATGCACATAACCCACTGGGTTTTATCTTATGGAAAAAAATGCACCATTGCATACTTTATAGTAGAAGCACGAATTACTCAAACATTACTTATGTTAATGCTTTAATCCAGGACAGCACTTGATAACATTAGTAATTTACAGGAGTCCTACCATAACTAAAATCAAAGAGTTTTAGAGAGTAGGTCGTGCAGTGAGTGTGTTAGTGCACTAGCTTTTCACCTCTGGAGATCTAGGTTCATTTATCGACTAGGTAACAAATAAGAATGAATTTGGTGATGTCAGCCAAATGTCAGGTGTATGTTTATCCAGATCATAAAACCATTGCACAACTGGCAGTATCTAGGTCCTGGTTTGGAAAAGTAAGAATGTGTTGCAGATCAAGAATGAAATATAGTGGCAGAGCTGTGTGGAAAAGCTTGCACAGCACCTGCAATAAGAAGAAAAGGAGGCAGATTAACAATGAAGAATATAGGAACAGAGCGGTAAAGTACGTTCAGGCTGGAAATTCTCCATTTAACTAAAATAAATATTGTTAACGAATGAGAAAAAGAAGGTAAGTGCACAAGTCTAGCACCTCTTATTAAATTAAAACTAACTGGAGAAGAAAACAAGTCACAAGTCCAATGTACTGACAAAATTGTAAAAAGGCTGACTCACCACAATCTATCTGATCAGGTTCAGCTCAGGGCAGAACTACTGATTTTTGATCTTGCCCTTGACCTTACACAACTCCTTATATATAGTATACCCTCAGCTCTACAGGGTCATAATACTTCCCATCATCACAGGAGTTTTGCTAAGACAAAATCCATTAATGAATATCAGGCATTCAAATAGCATAGTAATAACCAATGTAGACAAAAGGAAAGAAGAAATGGTATTCAAGATCCACACGAAAAGGAAATGGACATTTTCAGGTTCCAAAAAATCAAGACAAAAGAGAAGCTATTTCAAGATAATTAAAGGAAAAAATATAAAACCAACACTGTTGATGTGGAGCTCTGTGTTTACAGGGCACTCCTTTGTGGATCCTGATTTACCTGATGATCACTTCTAAGTGTCAGATGACTAGAAAATACTAAAGTGATTAAAAAATACTAAAATGTACACCAAAAAAACAACTTAAAATCTTAAGGAATGGAAAAAAGTAGGAATTTAAACCCGAATTTATAGGGTATTGAATTATATAATAATTTTCTTCCCTAAAAGGTAGAATAATATAAAACACTTCAGTTATTCTCAATGACATTTTTCCAAACAATAATAATTTGGTGAGACATCTGGTGAAAATTACATGTTACTGAATGTAAATGAAAAAGCAAAAGCACTCCAAAGCACAAATTCAGAAACATATCATCTCCTAGCATATTGCAAAAGACTAAACCCCCCAAAGCCCCACACCACATTTGTCTAATAAAAGTAAAAAGAAAACCCACTAACTCCCCACCTCAGCCCCCCACAACATTTTCTTAAATTACAAGGATGGATTAAGGCAACCATTTGTTTTCTAAAGAAGACTTAACTGATGAGCACTAACTAACTGCTTACATTAAGGAGAACATAAATCCCACTGAATGCCAAAAGAGTTTGGCACACAGCTTTGTAGAAGACTTAAAAGCTTCTCCATGTCCCCTACCAAACTCATTTTCACCACCTTCCTATAAATTCCTAAAAAGACTAAGCCCTTTTTAAACAGGTTCCCTTCTCAGAAATTTGTTACATTGCAGTACAAGACTGACTCATTTGTAGAAAACTGAATTCTTAGAACAGTGTACCTTAAAAAGTTGATGCAGGATTTTTGATTCAAGTTTAGCAATATTACCTGATATTTCATTCTTGTTTCACAAAGACCTAAAAAAATTACTTTTGACATAGAAAATACAACAAAAATAAAACATTTTAAAGTTGAGATAAAATATACTCTAGAATTACCTTCATGGTTTAGAAATCAGCTTTATGTATAACCACACAAGTAGGTTTGTTGGCTAAAAGTCAGAGTTAATACAGTGCTTTATATCTAAGAAGAACGAGCACTGGAATGACAAATTTTACCTGACTTCACTGAATTTTACTCTGGAAAATTCAGAATTCTTAAGTACTACAAAAACATACATGAAGATTTGCAAGATTTTCTTAAAATGCAGTTCTTAGGTGATTTCTGATTCAAGACTATCTTCCTTCTAAATCAGCGGAATCTATCTAAAATAAGCTTGTAGGGAAGATTCTCCTCCTTCAACACTGAATGGTGCTTTCTAGTAACGGTATATTCATTACATCATTAGTGTTTCAACACTGTCATTTCACTAGAAAGATGAATTTTTTACAACACGTGTGAAACAGCTAACGGGTTTTAATTATACAACCTAAAGACACTCAATCATCTTAATAACTACATGTAAATATGAAGAATCTCATGAAACTGGTTAAAGTTATAAGGATAAAGCCGAAAGCATTCAATCTAATTAAGCAAGTGGCAAGTTCTCATACCTACTATTACACGTTCTGCTAACATACTCATTTGTCTTTACAGTAACTTACTATGCATGAGCCAGCTCTTCATACCACCTGTGCAAATTATTCTTAAGAGTCACATCACCCTTCATTGCCTTCTAGTATCTCTCAGCGAAGAAATAAATGGGTGTGTCAATGTGTTGGGTTTTGCTGGTTTGTTTTATTTTTCATTCTGTGTTTATTGTGTGTCATTCTGCAGGACCTAACACAAACTGCATCCTCAGCATTTGTTACCTCTAAATTCTGTTATACTGCAAACACTAAAAACAAACACTTAAGTGTATTAATTTTTTAATTTTTCCCACTACATTTTCCTAAAAGATAGCTTTGTTAGCACAGGAAAGAGAAGAGTTGAAGTATCTTTAAACTATTAACTGTCCTATCTTTGCTAAGACCTGAAGGGACGTTCAGGTGAGGTTTTTTGTTTGTTTGTTGGGGGGTTTTGTGGGTTGTTTTATTTGGTTTTTGTTTTTTGGTTGTTTTTTTTTGTTTTGGTTTTGGTGTTGTGTTTTTTTTTTTTTTTTTTTTTTTTTTTTTTTTTTTTACAAACTACAAAATTCAGATGGGGGATGGTGGGAAGGCAGAAAGGGAGTCTATAAATTAAACTTAGTATTTAGAAACTGAATTACAGAATCAGCTTGTATTCTTGTTTATGGCTATGCATTGATCAATGCCTACTCATCTGCCTTCAAACTGCTTTTCACTGAAAATAGTTTTAGATGCCAAAGTAAACATTGTATACGTGTCTGTTAATCTCATCCTAAAGATTGTTTCTCATGGGAATGAAAACAACAACAAAAAAGGAGTATGGTAACTCACCTCTGTACCCCATATGGCCTTTCCAGAATAGGCTCCTTAAATGGGGGTGGAATATGGCCAAAATAATCTGGATATGCCACTTCTGAATATTCAGGAACAGATTTTGTGTTTTTTACCATTTCAATATAAAGATCACAGTCATGAACTGGTGATATGTCAGAAACCTCAAGCACGACTTGTTCCCCTGATGAACTAGATCCGGAATCCTCCTCCTCTGAATCCACTCCAGTGCAGCAAAGTTTTCCCAGCTGGACAGATGATCCTTCAAAGAGGCTACTTCCACAAGGTGAAACATGTTCGCAAGGTTTAGTACAAGCAAGTGTGGGAAGGCTAGTTTTGCTTTCCTTCTTTATTACACACCCTGTACCATAATACTGATCATTTTTCGCACTGTTCTGCAGACTGATTCTGTCCAAGCCTTTCACAATTTCTTGGCTTAGACACTGGCATGATGGAAGCAGATTTCTTTGATCATTTTGCTGATGTAAACTACTGTCTTTGATACTATCTTTCTTTGGTAGTTCCAGAAAGGCTGGCCTTCTATTGTATTCCTCTGTCAACAAAGGATTGCTCTCCTTCAATGCAACTCCTTTTGTTGACTGGTTTGCTTCAGCAGAGCGCTCCTCTCCTGCTGTAGGAACAACAATAGGTCCACCCAGATTTGCATCAGGTACAAAAGGCTTTGGTTCCTTGGAAACTAAGTCACATTCCTTAAAAAATAGAGGAGAAAAAATAATAAAAAGATGTATTTTAAAAAAAAAAAGTAAACAGTTCCTAAATTTTCATTTATATTAGAAGTTTTTCGCTTTCATTGTTCCTGAGGTATGTTTTGCAATAATCTAAAGTAAGTGTCATTTAAAAGACAACAGTTATTATGTTTTAAACTTACATAAACATAGCAATGAAGTTTCAGTTTTTGCAAGAAGATAGTGTCAAAGCAGTAAACAAGTTCATCAATAACAAATTATGAAGTCAATGCGATTCCAAAGATATTTTAACCAACTACTTTAAAGAGGTGCACAGCATTTAAGGAAATACCTAATACAATGAATCTTTGTCAGAAATCTCACGTCCTTTCTTACTATGTTACTTTTTGCTGTGTGCAATAATCAGACATCAGAAAAGAGTCTTCCTTTGTATCTGCCCACAGTCCCCTTCTCAGTCAGACTGAAGTAATCCATAACATTTAACTAAATAACTCATTATATAGCACTCTCATACGCAGCTCTAGAACTGCAGCCCCTCATTTTTTGGCTAGAGGAACTATCCACCAAAAAAAACCTGTCAAAGTGTATTCCAGAGTCAACCCATCATGACAAGGAATGCACTGGGAATCAAATACTTTACCTGAAAGTTTTCTGAAAGTTCTGGGAAAAATTGCTCATACATTTTCAGTTCTTCTATGGGTCTTCCCAATTCCTGTCTAGGTTTCAGTTTATTAATATCAGTCTCAATGTCATCATTCTGAAAGAGCACCAGAACAAGTTAAACTGAACATCCAGAATTAATGAACTTCTAAAATAATCACATTCACTTTTTACTTCTGACATGGCCATGCTTTAAAAGCTAACATCACTATTTTAAAATTAGCTGAACTGCACCCTTCACCATGGAGGTTTAAGCAGCTCGGTTTTATTAGTATGCCAAAGCCTCCATTTCAACTGAAATATTACAAACATACCGATTTTCTTGCTTTCATCCAAAGCAAGAATT
>NW_009192192.1:16915-34673 GCF_000690835.1 Fulmarus glacialis | reverse complement strand
CGCCGCAGCCCCCAGCTTTGCCCATAGAAGGTTCGGAGATGCCGCGTTGTGCTGCGCTCCCTCCTCCCACCCAGCCACCAATAGTGGGGTCTGGGAAGGTAGCCAAATGCCACTGAGGACACTGGAGCAATAAATCATCCTCCTTCCAACATCTGCAGGCCCCAAAGGCTAGCCCCTTGCCGATGATGATCTCGCCTCCCACCCCCTGCTTTTTATCCTGTCCCTCTCTGACAAAACACCTATTGTCACAGCCTGAGTGAAGAAGAGTCCTTTTTCCTTTACAAAGGCCCTCTGAAGCCAAGTTGTGAGCTGCCAGAGAAGATGCCTATGTCTCGGCAGGGGGGGTCTATTTCATCTATATCTCACTCTTTTTCTCTGTAGTTCATACTTTTTCTCTCTCACGGGGGTCACCCAAAGCCTTTCACTCTGGCTTCATATTCACATAAAGACATCAAGAAAAAGAAAAACCACACCAGAAAGAATTATTAGGCATGGCTGTCAAATGCTTTATGGGGGGGGTGTAGGGGGAAAGAACAGTAACTCTTTATGTGCTGGCATTGTTATAAGAGCTAATGTACTACTGCTTGAGTGCAGTTTGCAGGAAGACATTCCATGCCTTAAGAATTACAGAGACATGTTAAACGAAAATATTGTATTTCAGCAAAAGGGCATTTTGTTTTCATTTCTAGTTTCTTAGCAGGTTTTTCTAGATTATGGGAGGCTCTTTCCTGATCCCGCTTTCTTGAAGAACTTTTTTTATTTGAAGAAGTCTTTATTGACTGCCATTTGCATGCCATTTCTTAACTGTAGTGACTTTTAGGATCAAATAGATCAAACTGTCCCCAGTCCACTTTTGCATGTCAGAGAAATTTAAAAATCCAGACCCATCACCACCAAACCCTGCCCAAAGTATTACTGTTTCCTCATGGAATGGGCAAAGCTGCATTAGTGCAAATAAGCTGAAAAAATGGGAGAGAAGAGCCTCCTTGCCCCTCTTCCTTACCAGCAGAGACATCTGAGGCGGTTGTTACGCTTTGTGTTTGTTCAGAGTGCAACTACGGCGCTAATACGTGGATTCAAAATTACGAAACTGCCCATTTGTGGCAGGTTAATGCTGAAAAGCATTCCTGAATCTGCTACCCATCTCTCTCCACCATGCTCATAGGGAACTTTGGAGAGCTGTGAACTGAAGGCTTTGCAAACAAATCGCCTGCCCGAGGTTCATCCAGATGCCACGTAGCCATGTATGTTTTTAACCCTTTGAGGTTGTATTCTTTTTCTTTGCTTACTGAGAAGTGGGCAAGCTGTGCTAGGCACTACTTTAAGAAGACCCTGCTGCCTTCGAGAGGAAGATAAATTAAAAACTTCATTTAATCCTTTGGAAGGCTGAGACTGTAAAGTTAACAGTCGAGTAACCTATTAAAATTTACAGTGCAAGGCATCAAAACAGAAGAAAAGTGCACATGTATAAAGTTTAAAGCATCCTTATAAAAAGCCGGAAACCTAACACTGCATTCCTACAAATTATTCCCTTAGCAAACATTTTTATTTCCAATTAGTAAAAGAAAAATTGCTAATTTGCTGCAGTTGGACAGGCCTGACGTCTCAATCTGCAAAGTGTCAGTGCTGTGAAAGGAAATGTTTCACACTGTGCTGGAGAGAGAGAGCAGCTCTAAAGAGGGTCAGGGCATTGGGCCCAGAAACCAGATTGACTGGCCATAGTGCTAAATTACTCACACAAGACATACATTGTCTGCAGTGCCAGCTACAGCGTACTCACTTTCTCATTCTTTCCCTTTTTTAGTTGGTGCTTGTGGGGGAGGTGAGGGGATGGTAGGGTACAGCAGGAGGGGGGCACGGGAGGGGAAAGGGAGGAGGGCAGCAGCAGCGAAGTGTATGGTCTCATCCTCTGCTTCTGTCTGGAGACAGCGACCCCGGATAGCCGTAGTGAGGCGGAATACCGCTCTGATCCATCTACAACCGTTTTGGGAACCAGTCGATAAAACCAGGCAGCCTTTGTTACAGCACAGATCCTAGGAGGACTAAGGTTAATGTCGCGCTGGAGATAAAGGCTCAGGCTGTTGATGAACAGCCCCTCCACATCCTTAACAAAACAAAGTGTCACCCAACAGCAGTAGCAGTTGTTTTTTAATGATAGTAGTAGTATTCCTGTGTACTGCTTGTGTAAGAGGAACAGATTTGTGTGATACATCTTACATGTGAAGAGCGTAATCCTTGAGAACTGCTGGAGGATGCCAACCGCTTGACAAAGGGGCGAGAAAGGAGTGGGGAGAGAACAGCGCAAGTCTGCAGGGATATGGAAGGCAAAGAAAAAGTCTGTCTGTGTTTTTCAGCACTGTTGTGGTTCTCTGTTTTAAATACCTGTGTTGTATTTATTTCATGGTCTCATCAAGAGCCCTTAAATCCAAACACTATTTTGAGTGTATTGCAATACCTTAACCGGGATGTAAATCTGGATTTTATGAAACCCCTTAGCGATCGGAATCGTCCACACTGACCTTTGTGAGATTCAGAAGGCACCAGCTTTGATTTTTATGGCTTCCCGTTGATATTTTCCTGTTATACAGCTGCACTGAGCAGAGCTGAGACTAACAGATTGACATGGCTCATTTTTATGTTATACAGGCTGGTATTTGAATTTAAATAATTATGATAATTGTTTTATTAACTATGTAACAAAAAAAATAACGAGACAAGGATCAAGTTCACAAATAATTACTACTTTCTAAATGGCAATCTTATTATCTGCCTGTGAAAAAGTTTCTTACACTTTTGGTTCCTATTTCCCCCTTGCTGCTCCCACCCCTCCTTTTGCTCTAATTCTGTGTATTGTGAGGACTAATTAGCTGAAGATGAAACAGTGATACTGAAGGTGTGAAGTGCCTGTAAGCTTTAGACATTTATTTGATTCATCATGATGGACAGTGCGTTGCAGTGCGTGTGACAGGGACAAACTTCGTACGCTTCTTAATAAGCTGCTTAAAGTAACATTTTATTTTGCTAAGATACTGGTACCTGGCAGAGCAACTTCAGTGTGCTAGAGAGACATCTTCATTTCTCTTTCCTTTCTACAAGGCATCAGTATGAGGCAAGCACCAATTTATTTGTGCTAAAAAATCTTACATGTGGGCACAGAATTCCAGTTGGTTTGGTGGAGGAGACTAATTTGCAGAAGCAGTTTTCAGTTTTGCCTGGAAGGAAGCTATTGCACCTTGACATAACAATCTCCACAGCCCCTTTCCTAACTAGACAGGTTCTGGGTTTCTTTCTACTGATAATCCCATCAGGACCTTTGTTTTCTGATAAAACTAGATTCCGCTGGAGAAACCTAAACACATTAGAGGCTCCATTACATCCTCTGCATACTTCTTAAAACCTGCCCTGTGCTTCCTGTGCGTTAAACAGAGCAGATGCCTACTCAGTTCCTCTGTGGCATAGTCCGGTCCAGCCATCACGGTTATTACTGATAGCTGTGTACAGCTGCCATGATAAGACAGTAACATTTTCAATGTGTCCCTATTAAAAAAAAAAAAAAAAGGACCTTGCCTTTAGTCAGATAACTCTGAAGTACGAGACTGATGGTTTCTCTTTGTCAGGAATGAAGATGCTATTCTTGAGTCAGTTTGCAGCTTCTTCATTCATGTGAATCTCAGCAGGCAGTTATTTATGACCTGATATGAAAACAGTACTACTTAGTTGATACGAAGAAAGGGAGAGAGAAAAAGCAGTTTATTTTGGGTTCCAGGCTTGAATGTTACAGAGTAGAAGGCCAAATATGTGTTTCCTTTTTGAGACAGGCCTTTCACGATGCTTCCTGCCAAAACAGGGAGCTCCAGCACTTTTTGCATGAAACCAAGCCCATCGGTGAATCCAAGAATTAGTTTCCTTTGAAGAGGCACATTCTAGCATCTAGTACAGGAAGGAAAGGAGAGAGTGATTTAAACTTCTGGGAGGATTTAGGAATTTTTGGGGGGGCTGGGTGGGAAGATCTGTGAGCCGTAGACTGAACTTGAGTGAGTAAGTAACCGCAGTTGTCTCCATTTCAGTTTTCATTTTCTTTGCCTTTTCTGAGGCAGAACTTTGCCCTATAAAATTTGAAAAATAATTCTAAGAAACTTGTATGGGAAGCAGCAATAAATGCTCAGAAAGTTCTTCCCTTTTTTTTTTAATCATTATCCTGCTATCCAAAGAATGCAGAGAGCGAGTAGTCGTGGACTGAGTTCCTCAGGCTGCTCGGCTAGCTTGCCGCGACCTCGTGTGTGCATTGCTTCCGTGAGGAAAGCATTTGTGGACAATCAGTGCTGAAGGGAGTGGTACTCATGGTTCAAAAATTTTTCAGGGTGAAGGAATTTGTTTTTTTCTCAAGTCAAATGAAATAAAAAGCACCAAGTCCCCTTGAGTCACTTGGTCATTTTTTGTTTCTTTGTCAGCCAGTGAAAAGAGAGTGCTCAAAGCACGAGCCCAGAGTGATACGGGGTGTGCTTTCTCACTGTGTGCGCAGACATGGACATACGCCCCATGCCAGAAGCCAGGCACGGCGGCAGAATTAGCCTGAACACAGTGTTCCTCCTGCGTCCTGGTGCACGCACTTTTTTCTCAGTTCTGGAGGACTGGAAGCAGTCCAGGCACTTTCCATATGCAAACACCTTCACCTCCGAGCTGCTGCTCCCATCAGAACGGGCGCATTCTGTCAATCAGTCCATGTTCATGGAGCAATGCAGTAACCCTCACCACAGAGGGTTACTTTGAATTTGTTTCCATGCATCTGGGAGCTTGTGATGTGTGCTAAGGAGGGAAGTCGGTGCCTTCCATCATATGGGGTTTCCTGCTTTTTTTTTTTTGTCTTTTTTTTTCCTTCCAAGCCTTTAGTGTCATCCTTCAAGCCAAAAAAACACATTCATGTTCTCTACAAATTGTTGCTATAATTACAACTGTGCGTGGCCACACACAGATCCTTTGGAAACCAGATGTCACATTTTCTAACCTCTGCTGCAGGGGTAGTGGCTGGCCACATAAACTTTACAGTACATATATTTATCTTTTTGTGGAAATAGCCTTGATGTTCAGAAACAGCTAAGCAAATTGGCCTTGATCTGTAGTTTCGAACAGAATTTGTCCTAATTCTCTGTTGCTTGTGGTCTTTCTCATACTCTTTTTCTCAGCGCACTTCACAGTTCAATAACCCAGCGCTGGCTACCCCTGATGTATGGCTGGTAGTTGTGGGGACCCACACGTCCAGTGCTGCAAAACATGTTCCTTTTGAATCTCCAAGTGCTTTTTCTAAAGCCTCATCTTTGGCAGCCAGTGCAGGTGCTGGTGCCATACCAGTGTGGAGTACTTTTTTTACCTGCTATTACAGGTCAGCCAGGGGTGGGTCTAATACTCTGAGGGGGGACATTTAATAAAAACCCAGGGGGGTGCAGGGATCGTGTCACTTGTCCTTCTGAGCTGATGCTCCAGAATGATGTTCTGATGAACCCAAGCTATTAGAGAGTTGACTTTTCAAATAGGGGTATGTCAGAAACTCGTAACTGGTATTCACCCTGGTTTGATGACCAGATTTAAGCCTGGAAGCCTGGATTATTACATTCTGCATTCTCAAGTGCAGCCAACACTATAAAATGGAAATGCTTCTTTAATATTTGCCCTTACCTTTTCTGCAGGGTTGCTTTGGGTTGTTAGATACTTGCTGTGGTTCCTCTCTGAAGTTGGTCACATTTCAGTTAGTGTTTAATAGATTCCTAATACATGCAGAAACTATAAAGCACTTTGGGCTTTGCCAGGATGGAGGTAGAACATAGCAAATGTAAAATAGTTAATTCTGGCCTGAGCTGTAGAGATTTTGTTTTTCTTTTTTCTTCCTTGATTGTTTGTTTTTTACTCAGATAGCTCTGTTAGTTATAGTGGAGGGGACAGTTACACTACTGAGAGATAAGCCAGGCTTCAAAGTCTGAATTGATGTGTGTATAATTCTGAGCTTACTGGGGTCAAAGGTGTTTGCATCTGAGGAGGAATGACAGCCTTATTGTTAAGATTAGGTCTAAGGAGCTTGAAACTCAATTTCTAAATGCCAGAGATTGTGTGATTTGGGCACGTCACCTAATTTCTTGTCTCAGTCTCGTCTGTAAAATTGGGATAGTAATCCTTCTCTTTTTCTGTTCTCACTGTTTATCTATTGCGTTTACTTATTTCGCAAGGTCTTTTAGGCAGACTCATCTTCGTATTTTTTTATTCATATCAGCTAGCACAGTTGGGATTCAGTCGTTTGTCCTGGGTGCTCCTGATAATAAATGGTGGGAAACTTGGTCAGGCATGGTGTCGCACCAGGAACTTCAGTCACAAGGTTATCTGACATGGTGCTTCCCCATTATTTGAAAATAACAGATGTGGGGAATAATGGAGGAAAATTTGTCCCTGTCTCAAATTTAAAGTCAATGGCTTATCAGCACTGAATTTTTTCCCTATGAAAGTGGTGGGGGTTGTTGCTGAGATTCTCTACATCTACCTGCTTGAAGATAAGTTTTACATATTTTTCTTCATAGCTAGCAAGAACAGCACATTAAGAGAATTATGATTTTCTCATGCTAATTTCCTGCATTTCACAAAACATGCATAGCTTGCTGAGACTATACGTGGTTTTGAGTCAAATTTGCTTTTTGAAACAGACTGAAACAAACTGTGCTGTGCTTTGGAGAAACAACAGCAGTGGAAGCTGGTACTAGGTTGTCCAGCCACATAAGGCATTTCTTCAAGGAAATTATCAGATAAAGGTCAACTTGTGTCACCTTAACCATGACGCAGTTAACAAAAGCCTTGTTTGTGAAGCAGCTGCTGATTATCATTGGTGAGCAAATGTCTTTGAATTTTATAGCTCCTGTTATCTGAAACTAATAAAAACACAATGCCAGAGACGAGTCGAAGGTCATCTCATCTCTCTGTTGAGGTGGGTAGTATTCAACAAAGCTCAAGATTACGCACACTTTTTGTCTAATATAGTCTGTAAATAAAAGTTCTTGAATGAGAGATGTAAATCAAGGATGTATTCTGTCCTTCCATTAACACTTAAACGAAAGTTTCCTTTTCTGTTTTCACATATTGCTTCCTAACCTCTATGCTCCAGAAGCTAACAGAAAACAGGTAGCGTATTTCAGACTCGATCAGGTGCCATTTCAGTTAACCGAGCACTGGGGTGGTTGTGAGCCACTTTTGAAAAATCAGATTTAATAGAAAATCTATTGAAACAGTCAAAACGCTCACCTTTCAGGGAAGCCATTGTGCCAAGTACAACGTAAAGAGACAGCAATAAATCACCGTGCTATGCACCTCAAATAGATAATCAATTTAATTGAAAGCATCAATAATCATAGTTTGACATTTATTACCCTGTGGATGTTTTATCTTTTAGGCTAGGGGACAGCGGGGCAATGATGAATACCAGTTCTGCCATGGAACACAATTATGTGGTGCAAGGAAAAGGATTTTATATTCTGCAAAAAAAGCAGTCAAATTCATAATTGAACCAGATTGCACGAAATCTGTGAGAAATAAATGCATATAACTCAAATGCATATAACTTGAATTCTAGTGTTATGGCTCATGAGATGACGTTGCAAATGCTGCTTTGTGTATTCTTTTTAAGTGACTTAGGACAGCAATTTTACAGGGCCAAATCTCCCTCTACAGAATATAATCTTTTTTCATACATGCGCAAGAGAAAACCAAAAGTAAGGTTGGATTGTTCCTTCTTTGGCTGTATTTTATTGTTTGTGCTCACCTGGTCATTTCATTGTGCATCCTGAAAGGTGAAAAATAGTATAGAAGTTACACTGCTTGTATAGACAGAAGGCTCGGAGAGCAAAAGAGGGATGGAAATGTTCTCTCGTGCTTATTTTCTGATAAAGGAGGAATGTTCCTTTTCACCTGAAGAATTGTTTCTGTATAGAATGCCTGCAGAACACCATCCAATGTACTGTCTGAATAAAATAACGGAGTAGATACATCTGTTGAGCTTGTTGAGGAAGCCCCCAGGACTGCCGGGGTTGCGTTGCGTACAGCTGTTCCTGAGATATCCTGGAAGGCTTTCAAGAATGTGAAAACCCCAAACTTTTAAAACTTAGAGTTGTGGAATAAGTTATTCCAAAAAACTAAATTGTCTGTATTAGTTTGAATCATGTGCTTATTATGCATCAGTTGAAGCAGATATTTTACCTTTTGTTGTTGTTGTTTTTGAGGACTCTTGCTTAAATAGCTTTTACTTTCGGAAGAGTGAATTAAACTCTTAGTACTTTCACCAGCTAGTACAGCCCGGATACGTTGTTGTAAAGTTCTCTTTGCACTTTTTATTATTTGAACCAAAACACAATTTAGAAACCGTATAGGCTGGCAGATAATGCCGCTGTCATTACACTCCTGGCAAAAGTGAGAGCACAAAAGTAAGTCTTTTGGAGGTGAGGGATTAATCAAGTTGAGCTCCTGTCCCAGCTGAATGTCAGCGAGATTATTGCTTTGGATATAATTTTCATGTTCTTCTAACCAAAAGGCTGAATGCCTGCATTAGGGAAGGAGGACATACAATTGTGAGTTATAAATTTACAGTCAAATTGACAGCCTTGGCTGTAGCAAAACAGGTAATTATATAATATAGTATGGTTTTTTCCCTTGCTTCCCTGCTTTATTCCATTGTTTATCCTAATACCAGAAATCATTATTTTATTGTTTCAAACAAAAAAAAAAATTAAATGCAAATTACTTCTGCATTATAAAAATGCACATCTTTATACAGTGGTGATATTTAGGAAGCCTGGAATGGAAGGATGTGGTGAGGAGGTGTCTTTTGAGAAAGTGAAGACACCACAAACTCATCCGAAGCATCGAAGTCCCTTATGGAACTGTCTGAATGCTAGCCCAGTCTGCAGTATGATGCCAAATACTCAAAGCAGTAAAATAGCCTTCAGCAAGAAACGTATGAACGTTCAGTTGAGGATGATCGTGTTTTTCTGTGTAAAAGCCACGCTATTCGTTTTACAGCTGCTCATCTGTTTGTGCTGGGAGGAAGAGAAGCCGGGACCAACCAACTTGCCAGGTTTTGGTCCATTTCCAACTTGGTCCAAACAGGTGCTACGGCCAAATGGGGGGAAATCACCGCAGCCTTTCGCTAATGAGTTCATCCTTCCCTTCCTTAAGTCAAAACAGGACCAATTGACCCTGGTGATCCAGCAGTACAGACTAACAAGCACTAGGGAGTTTTGTTGCTTTTGCAGTGCTTGCTTTACACTTTCTCAATCCCAAGAGGTTTAGGGTGTTGAGGAAGACCAAGTTTATGAGAACGTTCAACTGCTGTTATGTTATGCCCACAAAGCAACAGTTTCCTTGCTGGTACATTCAGATGATTTGGTAAGTAAGATAGGATCTCTTAACTATGCTCAAAGCAGTGATTATTTACTTTGGGCTTGCAGTTAAAAAAGTGCTTTTCTTCATTAAATCCTCTTCAGTGGCTTAAATACATTTAGTTTCCAGCATCTGGATACATTATGGACATTTTTGTCTATGATCTATTGGTGGTAGCTTTTTAAGACGTAAACAGAAATGCTATTTGGCAAGATTGTGTATGGAGCCATCTTTTAACCAAAATGTTCCTTTTGGCACAAGATTAAAAAACTCCTTGTAATCAATACTCAGAGCTGAATCTCCCAAGATTTTCTTCAGAACTCTACTTGGAGTGTTTAACAACGAGGGCTGTGTGTGCTTTTCAAAACTTTTCATGAAAAAAATAGTCCTTTTTTATTCTGGTACTGTTCTGAAAGAAGCTCCAAATGTACAACCCATTTTAATTCTGATAGCAAATGACTAGAGTTACTAAGGGTAGCGTATGGAATTTAAAAAAAAAAAAATCTATTAGCCATTTTGCCTTACTTCAGAAAAGTCTTCTGCAGAGATTTCAGAATGGGACCATTGCTTAAAGCTTGCAGTCAAAGAGGGGGGAAGCGTTTTGGCGGGTGTCTTTTTGAAGTGGCTGGCTGTGAGGTCTTTTTACTGAGAAGATGTCTAAGCAAGAAAATGCGAGCAGGCAGATAATGGTCAAGTTCTCCGACCTCAAGAAATGAAGTGTTCACTGTATTTATAAGCTCATTTCTCTAGTTATTCATTGGCTCTTTTAATCAGTGTTCTGTCTAGATTAGAGCTTGCCTCTCTCTTGGGGAATAAAAGCCCATTTCTGTCTTGGAGGCCAGAGTGGTCCTGGTGGAGAGGGTAGGTGCTTCTGGCATTCTTAAAGAATGAGCAAACCTCGTTTGCTCCAGCACACATACACCTGTACCAGACAGATGGATCCCAGTTGTGTGCCAGGCAGCGCAGGTGATCTGTATACCTCTATAGCAGTGCAGCAGGATCTCCTGGTATAGTTGCAGAGACAGATCTTAACTTTCTGGATCCTATCACTTTCAATCACCCCAAATCCAGAATTCACGCAGGAAGTCATAGTTGGGTGCTTAAAGGAGAGGTCACATTTTAAAACTCTGTACATTTTTTGGAGGCTTAGTATATAGTAGGCTTTCTCTTGCAGTGGATCCCGTTGTAACTGGCGGTGTTACCAGTCATCAGTCATCACTCTTGATCCTCTGTCGTATTGGCACTGTGATCTTGCTGTTCAGGGTATGTTCAGGTTGCCCTCACACCTCCAGCAGCTCATCTGGAAAAGCTGGTAAGAAGAATGCAGCAAGGAAAATTAAAGAATTGTAGCCTCATGTTCAAAAGGAGCTTTTTGATAATCAGGGGTGCATTAAAGCAGTGTAGAAAACAGAACGTACAGTGTTTTTTGTGGTTTGTGAGACTTTGAGGCTGTGTTGTGTTGTGTTACTATTCATCTCAGTTTTCACGTATCTCATCCCTTTATTATTTTATGTACTTTTAAAGCAGAACACCCCCGATGCCCGAAACTCTCTGCTGTGAATTCAGCAGCTGTCTGGAAAAGCAGATATAATGTGAGAATGTGTAAAGAACACATTCTTTCAAGTCACATTGAAAAGAGAGTTGTTATATAAACAGATGGGAAGATGCCATTGCCCCAGAAAACCATCTGAATGGTGCCCCAAATTACGCTTTGGCAGAAGGAGGTTCAAGGGCAGAGCAGAAGAATGAGTTATGCTGTGGAAAGACACTCTGGAAAAGACTAAGTGTAGAACTGTTCTGTTCGGAGAAAAGAAAAATATATGATGGGGAACATAGACAATAAAGATACCTGATTGCCATTTACTGGAAGACCAGAGCACAAAGCATTCAGTACAGTTGGGCGCTGCATCTCTTCTCATTTGCTGTGGCACTTGTGGCGACAGTCGGTTGCCGGTTCTAGTCTTCAGGCCTCCTTTCTTCACTTTGATTCACTGGAAAAGGCAAAGGTGCCAAGCTATACTTGGTACCATAGCTGAAACAGAGGGAAGGGAAAGAAAAAGATTCTCAGTGCTTTTCCTATGGGATTCAGTGTGGGGACAGAAGCTTAAGCAAAAGCCTTCTGTATCTTACTCATACTGCCACATTTCAAGATGGCTTGTCCAGGGCCAGAACTTCCCTCCAATACAGTGTGTGGTACAGACGGGTATTGAGCTACGTCTGGCCACAGCTGAGGGAGATTTTCAGCTGTGGTTAGTCTTTCTCTGATGCTATATTGGAAGAAGAAAGCAGCAGATTAGAGCTGCTGAGGTGGATGTCTCCCACCTTGTGTAGAAAGTGCAGAAGCTTGTCTGGCCAGAATACACTGCCTGGACCTCGGTGGAAGAGGTGCTCGTGGCATCCGTTGTGTCAGGGATCCTAATGACCTCAAATCTTCACATTCCTTCATCTTTGAAGTTCGTGAGAGGCTCAGTGCATCCTTCCACTTCTAACCAGGAGGTTTTAGTCTTCTCTCCCAGGAATTACTTAAAAAGCCTTTGAGAGGCTTTTGAGGGATTTACTCTTAAGGTTCCATCCTTTCTAGAAGCTTACTTGGGACAAATGCCAAATATCTACATAGATAAAAGTTCTCTCTCTCATTCTTGAATTCTTTTTACTACCTTTGTTTTTGGAAGTTTTGGAAATGCGACCAAACCAACTAACAGTCTTGTAGCCATGAAGTATTATGTCTCAGTAACTGTTTTGTATACTTGAGAACGTGAAAACGGCATGCTTCCTGCTAAACTCATGATACACAGCATAGCATATGATGTGCTGTCATAGATTTATTTTGAGAAGAGATTCATTTTTATTGTTTATACAGATGCTCTGAAGGTTACCTTAGATTTAATTTTTTCTAGCTTGCAGTTGTAATTCTCTGATTTGTCAGTTCCTGAAATGTAGCTGGTTTACAAACCAGATGCGAAGTGAAGCTATACACACTCAATATGGCATTCCCTCCAAAGAAGCACTGGAGCTATACCCAGTCCTATTATATCATGCCCTTGAACACTCCAAACACAAATTCCTACCTGTGGAAGACATCAGCAGCCCAAGAAAAAACCAGAAACTTATTTCCATTTGGACTCCCTGAATTCCTGTCTCAAGAAAATGCATTGAAATTGCCACCCACTCTCTGTCTGGCTGATTAAGTAAAATATTGACCTTTTCCAAACACAATATTATCATTCCAAGCATAATATTATCCAGTTCTGTCTGAGATTGTTTCTACAGCTCTTAAAAGGGAACTCACCTGGCACCCCCTATCAATTCAGATAAAACAACACTGTATGCTTTTTAAGTAAGAAACTGATTGTGCCCATGTCTGAAGTTAGTCCACAGAATAATTCCGTATTAACTTTTCTTTATAGAGAGTATCATTTGCTTAGTATTACTTCCGAATAAAAGAAGACAAAGTGCCCTTTTCTGTCCCTCTATTCTCTTTCCTTGCACAGAACATTACTACAGGGAATTCCTCTCCAAGTTAACTTACCAACTCAGAATAAGTACTTACTCCGTATTTGAGCGGCAGCGCGTCTTGAGGACAAGTGGCAAAAGAGTGGCATATGCAATAGCAGAAACTGTTCCTTGTGGTTACACAGATCATACCACGAAAGAAACACACTAGTACAGAAAATTCCCTGCCTGTTTAGAGCCCATGCAAGGCTCTTCATATCTTCAGTTTATCAAAGACTTATTTTGCTAAATTAAATCGGAGTTATGTGACGTAAACTTGAAGCTCTCTGTGGCAGGCACTTGAGGTGGCTACTCTAGTCACCATCTTCTTACTTTTCTTTCAGAAAAGATCGTCCCTGCAAAGGAGCACTGAATACCTGCATCTTCTACTAAAATAAATAGGACTCGAACATCTCATAATCAGCTTTACGTTTCTCTTCCAGTTCTTCTCAGGATTTAATGGGCCATTTTTCTTACTGCATCATACTGACTGACATGACCTTGTCATGTTAAAGTGACAGTTAGGTTATCCTGCTGATGGGTATCAAATTGACATATCCCATCCTTTCTGTCTGCGTGCCAGGCAGGGATACGTTCCCAGACAGCCTACACTCCCCCTGGACGGTACCAGCTATTAGGAAGGCTGCTGTTTTCATTCGTTCCTTTCACAGTGTGAGCAGCAAAACCAAGCTGCTAAATGAGACAGTGCATTTCCCACTTTAGACTTTTGAAATTGGTGGGAACGTTGTGTATTGGCTTTATTTTCCTTCAAGTGTGATTAATGATCAAAAATCTACATGTCACAGCTTAGCTATTTAGCTTTGGTGCACTACTATGGTTACATTGAAGGCCATTATTTTGATGGAACTGAGGGTAAGCTCTAGATATAGATGCAGTTTATTGAGCTGGATTTTTGGCAAATTCTGTATGCAGTGAATTGCAAGTTGGCTTTTATGTTTGTGCTTGTGATTTGACATGCTTGCATGTGGGGAACTAGAACACTTTCAGTGAGCTCAGCAAAGTTGTGTGTTACTTGGGCAGAGAAAAGACTTGGCTTTTGAACCAAGACAGGCAAGCATGCCTAAGAAAAAAATTGTTCATTATATATTCTTTAAATGTGGTAAAACAATTCATAATTCTAATCAGTGTCTTTTTAGGCTGTGAGGAAGAGAATGAAATGAGGTTGTTTTTCTCTGTTCTTTCTCAAATTCTTAACTGTATAATTACTACATTTAAATAAGGATGGAGGCTGTATCATTCAGCACGGGTGATGGGAGAATCCAAAGCCAGCTGGCTCTGCTCTGTATCTTGAGACCTGAAGAAGAAAATCTTTTACTTTGGTCCATCTAATCCTAGTCCTTCTCTTTGGCAACTGTATGCATGGAGAGATTGAAGTGCTGAGACTTTCCTGTTTCCTACAATATTGGTGCCAGTTTCAGCATCAATGGCAAGACTTTGTCTATGACAAAGGGGATTTTGTAAGAAAAGAGAAACAGTGTTGATGTTGCCATATAGGTTTAAAGGTACTTAACCTCTGCCACTGAAGGGAGAAGGGCAGGGAGTTTCTGAAAGTCTTGCCAATGGAACGGGAAACGAATGCCACCCTGGTGATACCAAGAGCGAGGCAACTCAGTCAATTAGCTGTATATGAACCTCACCCAAAGGGAGGCATAAATGACTGGTGTTCAATTATGAATTATTCTAGGGACTAGATGGAGTATTTGTTGAATCCCTTTCAATACACTTCTTGCCTTTGAGGGTATTTTCTAAGATATCCTAGTCATAACAGGTATGATTAGATACTAAGATTTGAGTGCATTGCCTTATATAGATTTATATGTCAATGCGTGTCCTGGATAGAAAGGCAGCAATTGAATATGAAGTATGAGCTCTTCAGCCAAAGCCCAGAGGTCCCCATACGTCAGATCAAGTGCATGTCAGCATTGCCATTACAAGAAGATGTATGATCTCTCTTTATTTACTTATGATTATTACTGATCATCTTAACAAACAGGTTATCAATATATGAAGTACAGAGGAAGTTAATTTATATTATTCTGTCAATATGAAGGTCATTTTTATAACTAAAAAGGGTCGAGAACAAAAGATAGATGGATCATATATGACTAAGGCTAACCGTCCAATCCATTTACATTGCTGCAAACAGCAGAGCTTTATCTGTTAACCAAAACATGACACTTCACTCTTCAAGATGATTTTTTGCTTAGATAATAAATAGCTCTGGATACATTAAGTGATTGTGTTATGTAGTTCTGTGGCAGACAGAATTTAGAGTTGATGACCCTAAGCTTCCATTCTACTGCTATTTTCTCTGTGGTTGGAGTGAAGATGTAACTGGTTTGCAGTTCAGAAGCGTGTTGTGTCAGAGGATCTCATATTTTATTTAGCATAAAAGTCTGCTAGGCATGTTCCCAGGTTTGAAGATGAACAAACTGGGTGAATACAGATATAATTCAATACTTACAACTTCTGTTTTAATCCTTAGACTGTACACACTGCTCAGTGCTAGACAGAGAAGTGTTGCTGTCATCTTTTCAGAATTCAGTTTTATAATGGAATTTCCCTTCAGGAAAAAGGGAGTTCAAGATAATATTTGTAAAGGTATTTTTAAAAGAAAATAATAATTAATTTAAACTTTTTTTCCCCTGTGTGTGTTGTTACATATTTCTTTTGTGGGAGGTGTTTCAAGAAGTGAGCAAAATACTAGACAAAAGACTTACAGGCTTACATTATTAATTGGGACTCGACTCTTCTTTCAAGAATCACTATGTGTTGCAAAAGGGGGATGCAGTGGGTGTGCACTTACTATGTAAATGTTTCGTCTCTGCTCCAGGGTCCGTAAAGATCTAATTCTCAGTAGTTGGTAAAACCTGTTTGCTTTGAATAGTAATAGTAAATAGATGATTGCTAAAGCTGATGTTGGATTGCTGAAATGGAGAAAAAGAACAGAGGGAGGTGAGATGGGGCGCCATAGGAAAGGGAAATGCATCTCTAACTTGGATCCAAGGAGCACATGTAATGAATGAAATACGTTTTCTTTTAGCAAAACTGCCAAACTATCAAGTGCATTTCTCATGCTCATTAACACTGGACTTTAAGAACCCGATAAGAATGCAATATAAAATCAAAGAGCCCCTAAAGACTGTGAGATTATATTTAATACTCTCCTATCACCAGTCCCTGAGTGCTTGGCAAGAGAAACGGTGACATTTACTAATCAGTACCCTCTCTTATTTGTCTTGGCTGAAAGTCTCAAGTCCTCAGCTTATTGAAGTTATTACAAATGCTCTCCATTAGATTCTGTTTAACTTCCTGGTATTTGCAGTTGAACTTGATCACAATGTCATGGAGGAGTTACGTCTTTAAAAAGTGATACAGAAGTTGCGATACCATGTATGTAAATTGCATGTTTATTTTCTTTCTTGCAGTCTTTGTTCTTAAACATATTCCTAATGTTTGACATTCATTCTTCTTAACATTAACTACCCCTGACATTTTCCTGCACCTTTCTTGATGCGTAAAAGTTTGTTTCGTGTGATAAGAAGGTGCTATGTCTTGCTGAAAGATGACTTAGGATGTTTCTTTCTTTTGAACACCCTTTGGAATAACCTGTAATGATTCACCTCTGTAAACTGCATTTTGTTCTCCTCAAAGTTGGCAAACAGGAAAAATTCCTCTGTAAAGCCATACAGGACATAAGGCATGAGCAAGTGCAGAGGTGTTCCCTGCGGCAGGTTACCAGAAATTTTGGGCCACGGATCCCTCCTAATTTTGAACATTTTTCATGCAGCGCTGTTCCACCTTTTTGTTCAGACTTTCAACTGAAAAATGAATGGTTATAAAATGGTCTGTGGAGCGCATACCACAGCTTTGCAGACTGTTACTGGTCCACAAACCACAGTTTGGCTGCTCTACAGTGTTCCCAATTGTGCTGGGGTTGCCCTTAGCAGTGAATGGTTGGTTTATTCTTTATACTCTTTTCAGCCCTTGGCGTGTTTCTTGCCAGTCAGAGTAGTGCTGTTCATCCTCCTTCACTCACCAGCCAGGAAAGGAAATTCTTCCTCTCAGACAAGAGGAAGAATTTCCTCCCTTTCCTCTTAATTCCAGGCACATTCGTTTCAAATTCCCAAGGCAGGATATTGAAAATTTCCTCAAGTTAATAGGGCTTCACAAATTTACTTACTATAGAAAATGTAAAATTTTGGTAAAATGTTGGCCAGAAAGTGCTGTAAAATCCCTGTATTTTAAAAATACGGCTAATAGAAAAAATTCTTCAGTGCTGAAATGGTTTTCTGTGGGTTCCTTCTCCCCCTGGCTTTACTATGAAAGAACATCATCTCTGTGACTTAGCTATTGTAGCTGATGTGTTTTAAAGGACTGTTCCGGCTCCTGAATGCAAAGTTTAACAACATGCTTACAGTCATCACCAGGGTGAGCCCATGCCATGCTATTTGCAGTTTTCAGAAGCTTGTCTTGCTCATCCTCCTTGTGCCGAACTGCAGAGGAGGTTGAAGGGTTTGAATAGGCTTATTCTTTAGCGGTTTGTGCAGCGATGGGACAGCTTCCCAGTGGAAAACCAAATGACAGTGAAGAAACACAATGTAAGCCTGGCAATCCCAGATTAGGTTTATGTGTATTTTATACGTATTTTCTTTAATACTGTGCTCACATGGTTCTTCTGTCCTCATGAACCCACATTCCTTTGAGGTCTGTTACCAACAGAGTTAATCTTGTATGCACAAATAGCATTATAGTGCTTTTTTATCAACTCATTTGGCCTACATCAGCATATATAATTTCTGACTTTTTCCATAGCTCCACCTTTGGGGTCTTGGGA
>NW_009192192.1:0-16884 GCF_000690835.1 Fulmarus glacialis | reverse complement strand
TCCTGGGCAAGGCCTTCCTAGCTGAGAGACGTTATATTTAGAAAGGTAAAAGCATCAAATGTCAAAAATGGGCATTAATCATTACAGTGTTTAAGGAACTTCAGGAAGCTCAGGTGAAGAGTGTCTCTTTGTGCTGGAAGGTAAAAACAGATATGCAAACTACGGGTGAAGGTGTTTACACAGAAAGCATCTGGATTAAAATTAATATTAAGCCAATGCATTCCCTGCCAGTACTCAAATAACATCGTGAACTGGATTAACACCCTTAATGCTTTTTGCACAAGCTGTCGTGGCTCATGAAGCATTGTGTGGCCATCCATATAACACTCATGCAGAGAAGAGAGCTGATAGTTCCATTTGTATTTCAGGACTTGATAGTTTTGGTGACAATAGATCAGATTATTAATTATTCCAGTTTATTCAATTGGGAGGCTACATAGTCTGTTAGGGAGGGCAAAAGGTTGAGAATTTTGCCACTGATTTACCATATAACTTCAGGCAACTCAGTCTTTGGACCTTAATTTGTAGGCTTTTCAAGTAGGTATTTTTCTTCCACAGAGAGTTCAGAGCTTACAAAATTTACTGCTTGATTTTTTGTATTTATGTAATGATTATTTGCAAATGAGTTCAACAGGTTTTGTATTGGTTTTGTATCGTGTGCCATTTTGAAGTTCTGTGGTGTCCAGGATAATCTTTGTATTTGGTTACTGATGTATTGAGACTATGTGATAGAAGGAGTGGCTGCAAAGCAGCAGTGAGTTCTTGATAACCTGGCTGTGTACTATATAAGACTTTTATATATAATGCTAAACTTAATGGAAGAACTAGAAAAGCAACAACTGTTGAGACAGTGCTACATTTTGCACAAATCAGCTTTTTGGTTTAACTTCAAAATTGGCAAATTGTTAATAAATAAACAAACCCTTTCCTGCTTGTGCATTTGCTATTTGCCATCTACAGAGCTGTTAATGGCAGAGTTGATTAGCTCTCTACTGCTGCGGCAACAGCATTTGTCAATATAGTGAGTAATGGCTTTTCATGTCTCAGGCAAATAGTAACGATGAAAAATACTTCACGTGCTTTTTTTTTTGTAAAATTGTCCTTGGGCGCCAGGGAGTGAGAATGTTGTTGTGATATTTGCTAAAACCAGATAGAGGCAGGCATAAAGTTGTAAAGAATCTCTGTATGTGTTAGAGCCAAGTGAGCCAACACGTACTAGCAGACAGTTGAAAAGAAGATTCATTTTTTCATACCAAAACCCCCATATCCCAACTCCAACCCCTGCTGGAACTGCTGCAAGGGAGCATCCTGAACACCGTCAGTTCTCCTGCGGAGACGGAGGTGCTGCAGCACAGTTCAAGGCTCCTGGAGGTGGGGATGTCTACCGAATACCCGAGAGGAGTTCTGATACTCTGTGCTGGAGGGCTGTCCCACAGGGTGCTTTGTGCTCCTGGCCTCTGTCCAGAAAAGCACTTATGTACGTGAACATTTCTGTTTCTATTAATTTCACTGATACTACTCGCTTAAATACCTGAATGGGTCAGGGCCAGCGCTCTCAGGACTTTGCAGGATAAAACTTTCGAAGGAATAATTAATGGAAATTAGGAAGAACGAGATTTGTAGCTTAATAACAGTGTTCTCTTCTGAGAATTGGAATAGAGGTGCAGAAAGCAGGTGAAGCGTGTGAATACTTGAGCTGCTGTCTGTGGGTTGGACAGGAGAGGTAGCTGCATGGAAATAGGAAGTTGTGTTTTAACTGGTGCGTATCGCAGCTGGTCAGACGGTTTTTCCTACTTAGAGACCACGTCCTGGAGGTGGCAGATACCGATCAGGGTTGGGATGCACAGTATCAGGTTGGTATGATTGCTGTGCTGGTATGAATGTTTCTCAGTAGCACAGCGGAGACATTTTTTAAAGCCGTAATGAGCTGGCTGGAAGAAAATGTTTGCTCTGCATGTCACATTGCTCACGTGCACCAGGTGATCATGCAGACAGTATAGTCATCGCATCTCGGTTGAGCAGGGTTACTTACCCATTAACAACAGCAAATTAGGCACAGTAGGGACATAGCCTGTGATTTCATCTGAAGTATTAACGTGAACTTGTGCGCAAGTAAGAATCAGAGTCCCTCAGCTAATTTAAGGCAAAATAAGTGTTTTCAGGATGTTTTTTTTTATGATCCGGCTGCATGGTGGCAGGTTTAAGACAGTGTGGGTGGCACAACCTGGGTTCCAGAGTTGAAGGTGACGTCCCCGTAATGCTGACCTGGGCTGACCAGGCACGGGGGGTGCGAGGGCCTCTACAGAGTGGGCACAGAGCAGGATAGCTTGGGAAGCGTGGCTTCGAGAGAGATACCTGGGCACTGATTGAAACTTTGAAGTGCTTGCTTAGCTTTAAGTCTTACTGACTTCAACGGTGGTGTATTGAGGTCTTACTAAAGAATCAGATGATAATGAAGAACAAGTTACTGAAAAAAGTGCTGTTATCTGCGTACCGACTTCTGTGGAATTATTAGGCATTCTCTTCTGTTTCCAACTTGGAGCAGAAATACTTCTTAAAAATCAAGATTCACAGTGATACAACAGGGGCAGGTTCTAGTCTGTCATCTTTGCCGTTAGAGTTTGCTGAATGCATCAAGCCAAGCCTATTTAAGTTTTGGGTTGTTTTTTTTTTTTTAAAATGACAGTTTATCTGAGCTCACGGAATGAATGGATAACGTTACTATTTACATAAGCTCATTGTGATCTGTCTCAGTAATGTAATCAAATTAGGGTTAACTGCAGCTGGAGAATGCCAGCTTGTAAACTGTTTTTCAAAAAGAATCACATGGTGTTACTTGACATGTTTAGTATACATTCAGGAGGCTTTGCAAAAATTATAGCACATCCCTAACGAATGTAACTAAGTCAGGATTTTGTTGCCACCAGTTTGCTGAATCCAGGAAATGAAATGCAGTGAAATTCATCAACAGTCGGAGGAGATACACCTCCAACCAGATTCCTAAAACACAAGTTTTTCTGACATGGCTGCTGCTGACATGTTGTCTTTCTTCTGGCTAAAATCAACATATCAGTTGATAGAAGAAGCATATGGTGTAAATTTTGAGTACATTTAAGAACATCTGTGTTAACTGCAAAAGGGCAGCCCACTGTACACGTCAAGCGCTATATTTAGTCTTATGGCATTCACATAAGATGAAGTCCAGCCTGAGCTAAAATTACCCAATGAGTAGATTTTCAAAGTACCTTTTGTTATTCTTATTAATAAACATCGCATCTGGTACTTACTTTTCCTCTTTCTCCCTTTCTCATTTCATTAGGAGGTACTATTTACATCACAGTGTTGCAGTCCAGTTCTCCTTTTGCTGCAGAGAGCGATCTCGCAGGACAGTCTTTGCCCCTCAGAGCTTACAGTATGCAAGCGCACCTGACCTGTCTGCTGAATTTCCGTCTGTCTAGAAAGGTGTTGTCAGACAGTTTTCATTCCAAGCTGGGAATGCAGAAGAATAATTTTGACATTTCCTCCACAGCCCGGGAAGGTTTCTGCAGGCTCTGGCAGAGCCCTGGCAGTGGTTTGGCAGCAGGACGTTTTGGTTTGTGTCCCCTGCCCCTACACACACACAGGACACACCACACCCTGCCAAATACCAAACCCATTTCAACATCAAACTGTCAACCTGTTCTACTGACATGGGCCAACAGGAAATTCAGGCACGTTCAGGTTATGGGCCATGTCCATGCAGAAAGTCTGTGGCAGAACTTAGTCCCATACTGTTGCATTTTGGACATAATCATCTTTCTTTTTTAAAGTCCGGTGTAAAGGAAGGATGGAAAATACCTTCTAAAAAGAGTTCCTAATCTCCCACTATTGCTAAAATGCCTTTTCCCACACGTAAGTGTTCTGATAGTTTGAGTGTGGAGATGGTTCCATCAAAACTAAAATTCTTCATGAAATTGGGGTTTGTTCCCCCAGAAGCTCTGTAATAGAAGGAAACTGAAAAAATATTTCACCTTGTCAAAAATCAGCCATTTTGAAATATTCTGAATGAACAGTTAGGTAAACGGCCACTGATGCTTTTCTGTAGAAGTACCATTTTTGAATATTTATGAAATACTTTTTACAGAAATTCTATTCTCTAAGAATTTTGAAATTTGGGATCTGCTATGAATTGAAGGGAAAAAAAAAGCAACACAGTTTGAGAAACAGAACTTGCCCCTTGAGCGCAGATCTATCCAAACCAACAAAAGGAAGCTTGTGTTGGCATTTAGATTCAGACTCAGGAATTCCTGACTCTTAAGCCTGTTTATATAGGACTATACCACAGCCCAATTTGCACTTCATTTTGATTTTTTTTTCCCCTTTACGTTTATGGTCATGTTGAACGGGTGGATTATGCACTCTGAATGCACATACTTAACCAATTGTATTTAGAGATTTTTTGCATATAATAATTATAGTTAAGTGTCTTCATTTGGAAGCAGCAGTGTTCCATGAAGGCTTTTAGTCATTTAGCATAGGCATATTTATATTACAGCTCTGAAAGTTTCATGGCCTAATTCTCAAAAGGCTTTTGAGGGTCGCTAGTTCCCAGTGAAAGTGACGGGAGCTATGAGTGCTCTGCACTTGAGAACAGTCAGCAATTCCACAGCAACTTGGCGACACGTGCTTCTAACTGTGCAAGATAGATATTTAACTTTCAGTAATTCAGGGTGAGATTTCAGCGTGTGTGTGTGCACACACCAGTGCAGGACACACAGATTTTTATTGCTCTGGTATTCACCTCTTGGTCCTATTTGCTTTCGGCTACTTTCTAAACCGCAATTTCAGTATCTATTAGAGCTGTTGTAAAATACAGAATGGTTTAGGATTCTTAGTATTTAAAACATGACACGTTGTTATTACAGCTGAGATTGGAGATATTTGCCAACATTTTTAAAATTTGTAAATTGGTCGATCTCACCTGGGCATGGTCAAAGGGGTCCAAGAACTTTGTGCCAAATCCTCAGCTGCTGAAATGCAACAGAGCCTCCTTGGCCCTTTCTTTTTCTTTTTTTTTTAAAGTAAGGTTCCTTTTCAGTGTACAACCATTCTCATTTTGTCTTGGGTTTCCTTGCATTTTGATCTCTGTTCCTTGGAGCTTTTTTCTGCTCTTCTTTGGTAGCCAGAATGCATTGCCAGGGCCTGGAAGTCCCGAGTACCTTGACCCCACCCTAGCACTTGAGTATATGCTTAACCTTAGACATCCAAGATCCCCACTGAGGTCAGCGAAACTACTTAAATACTTGGAGTCTGGCTGCTCCACGACGAGTATGTTTATCCTGATGGGGCTATCCAGTGTGATATAAAGTTTAGGTATTTGACCTCCCTCAACGCCTGCTGACCTAGGTCTAATCTCAGGTAGAACACAGCAGCGTTTTAATGACTTGTATCACCGCACCTCTGTTCGAGGAGGAATTAAAGAGCTTCCTGCGCAGCTGCTGGAAGCGCTGAGGTACCGAAGCATCCCCCGCCCCCGCCCCCGCAGCCGGTCCCTGCCATTGGGGTACAGCTGCTGGTGTGCTGTGTCAAGTTCTTGGCTACCGGAGGGGAGAGCATGCGTGTTTGCGAGGTGGAAGATGCCTCCAGCGTCACACGGGGCTGTTTTTCCTGCCGTCAGCCCGGACCCTGTCTCCGTCCTCTGGCTGGGCCTTGGCGGCTCCTGGAGAGCCCACAGGTCTCCATCCTCTTAGTGCCATGTTCTACATCACCTGCCGTTTGGGAAAGAAACGCATGTTCTTATCAGCCAAATCTGAAGAAATGATTTATAGAAGCTACAGAAAACCTTAAAAATGTGCAGGAGAATATTATAGTAGTTCTGGTGTAAGCCTTCCATCTAACTTCCAAAACGCCTGTGTCACTCTGTTGCAGTTCAGAGTTTTGGCCTAATAATAATAATAATGATAATGATAATAATAATAATAATGATGTTTATTATTTTATAACATTCTTAGTTGCAATTCAACTTAATTTTTTTTCTATTTTGTTTTTTCTTAGCAAATACTGACTGATCCTGAGGTGGCCTCCCAAGAGGGCAATATAAAAAAGGTAGGATATGGATCAGTCTTATGCAAGTTGCTTTACTGTCTGGCTTTGAAATACTCCTAGGCACTTTTTTCTCTTCTTACTTTTGAACAAAGGTGTGTATCGCAATAGCGTCGTAAAAGTTTTTCAATATTTGCTGTTGCTTTTTTGGATTAAGTGTTGTGGTTCTATTGGCATATTTTTTGTCTTTTTGTGCTTCCAGTATTTATGAAAAAGAAAAGAATAGTTTGAAGTGTTCCTGGATTCAGCTACAATATAAACAGCTACCAGTCCAAATCGAAAAACCTCATTTACCTCTTTTCCAGTAAAAGAAAATGTTGGTCCTTTGTTAAAAGTGCTAAATTTTTAGAGGTCACTTCACCATGTAAATGTGGCTTATGTGAAGTCCAAGGGAAAAGAAATAGATATATGAAAGGATAAAATTTAACTCATATGATGTATTACCGGTGCTTTTCATCACATTGTGATGCTTAAACTATAATACTGACCAGAGAAAAATGTGTTCCAAATACAGCCCAGCTGTATAAATGTCTTCATAGTAGCTGTGAGGCAGCCTCAACACTACATATTTCAGTAGCCAGTCTACTATTTTGGTTGGGGTTATTCTCAGTAACACTAAAATGACATTCTTTCCATGGCTATCTTTTGGTTAACGGCTTTACTAAAGTAAAGTGTTACAAGTCATATTTGATTATAGCCCCTCTAGATGTCTAGAGGTAGTGTGTCCTTGTTGAAATAATGAGCTAGCTGTAATTCTTTTCATATGCAATTGTCTTAAAATGGGTATTCACAGTCCTATTCATAAAGTATGAGTTTTTGAAAGTGGAAAATATTTTAAATTGGAACTTGCAGCAACTGCCATTTTTATTCATCCATTTAGGCGAGCTTCAATACTGTTTCTTAACTCTGAAAGCTAAAAGGAAACACTTGTTTCACTCTGCCAAACAAAGTGAAATATAATATTTGTCAGGCTCCAAAGTTAGTTTGGGAAAAGATATTTAGACACATGTCCGGTATGGACCATTCTATTCTTGCCATGTTGAGAAAAATAAGCTTTTATTTTAGAAAGCCAGGCTACCAATATGAAACGTCCTTTGACCATCCAATGACCTTGCAAAGGACCTATCGCAATACTGCTGAACTTTTTACCTTGTTCATCTCCATAACTCATTTGGTGTTTGTCTCTGCCTCTGTGGGATCCTTTTGTCTGAACAGACATGGTGACAAGGTGGCAGGTTCTTATTATTGCAACGCACTTATCACAAGGATGGAGTAAATTCTCCGTGGCTCAGGACTGCCCAGCTATTTCTTTCTCAGTCTTTAATTACAATATCACAGATAAATTCTACATCCCTACCTCACAGAATCTACATTACCTTAAAGAGAGCAGGCTTTGTATGAAACAAGGGTAGAAGGAAACGTTAGACTGGCAGCTTTATATGTTCAATACATGGTTTTGTATTTAAACTTCATTACTTTTATTTCAAAGGAGAATGTTGCAAAAACTACAGGTCTTTGAAAAATACTGTGTCCTTAAATATTTTCCTGTACAGCAGGTATAAAACTGGACAATTATGATATTTGACAAGGGGGGAAAGACTGGCCTTCCACTGCTGTCTTTTAAATGCATTGTAGAGAAGCACTAGTGGGAGTTTATGAGGTGATAAATTTATTGAAGGATGGGCAGTAGGGTTTTACAGCTAGGGTAAAAAAGGTCAAAGCAGTAAGGTAAAGAGTTCAAGTCTAAACTTTATGGCTTGTGAAAAGACTACTGCTAGACAGCTTTTCAGTCAGAAGAAAATGAAAAATAAAGAATGAAAAATCATTCTGTACCATTTTTGTAGTATCTTAAAATTGTTTGTGAGTAGTACTCGAGCATTTTGCTCTAGTGGTACAAAACCCTCTTGGGAGAAGATTTCCTTTTCCAACCTCTCTAAATCATTCAGTTGTCATATCCCTGAAGACACAATAGTTGAGATTTGACTTCAATTTATTCCTATTCCTTCAGAGATAAGTTGGTGGTGAGAAGGTGACTGAAGACAAATGTAACTGTAGTGGGTGGGCTGATTTAAACTAGGAGAAAAGGAAGTCAGAGCCAAACAGAGGGACCGTGATCTACAGTGGCTCATTTGACTGACTGCTGTATCACAGGTTCAGAATTGGGTAGTAACAAGGATTAGGAAGAGAAAAAAATCTCTAGAATGCAGAGAAAATCTGTAAAAACAGTAAAAAACAGAGCAGGGAAGGGAAGCGTGGTAGCAGTGAGAGGTATAGGAAGATGCACGGGAAGCAATCTCTGCTTAAAAACTGACCCCAGTATTATTTCTGCTGTTAAGCTGCCAGAAAAAAAATGCTCTTTTACGTAACTTTTCATAAACTGAAAGTCAGTGAAAAGTCTGAAGATATAGCATAGCAGACACTATTATATTGTATAATAAAGCAGGCCCTTTTTTGGCTTGGAGCAAAATAAGAAGTATTTTCCCACTATGTCCAGTATTTTTCAGTTTGTATTACTGTGATTTCTGCTGGGACCTCTAACACCAGAAAGCTGATTTGTTTGTTAGTGGTTGTCTCACAAGAATTAAGATTTCTAGCAATATTATTAAAGGACTTGTATCCAGGATCATTTTTCTGTATCTAGAAATGTGCTGTGCTATAGATTACAATGTGGTATACTCCTAACAAGTTTTCCTTTTATCTACTTGGTTGCTGATATTTAGTTTAACTTGCACAAATATCCATCAGCTCCTCATCCTGTTTGTTTAATTGTAAATAATCGATTCTGAAAGTAATGCTAAAATAGGAGAGTCACTTTTTTAGTGAACTGAATGCATACATTCAGAGATGTGCACAAATATGTAAGTTATACCTGTGGGTATATTGTCCCATATTCCCAAACGTCTTTTTTTCCAAGCCATCTTCCTGCAGTCTGTTTATTTTGCTTAGACAGCAGCTCACATGTTCTCTTGCTCTGAATTTTCTAAGCTTTTCCACTGCATTTAGTACATTGAAAAAATGGCTTGTTATCATTATCTTCATTGTCATTTTGATTTGACTTTGAGAGGAAGATGAAAGATGTGGACTTCCTCCGGCAGGAAACAAGGCCAGTGTCCGTTACAAGACACCTTTTTTTCCAGGGAGCAATGCTAGGTGTATTTCTCTCTCCTCTAAAAGTCACTTTGGATGATGGTTTGAGAATCACATGGAAGGAGGCTGTGTGTATAGAGCTCCCAGCCAACCTCCTCTGGACGGGCTGTTTTTCTGACTGTGGTGACAAGAGACCTCAGGGACTTCTCTCTTCAGTAGACTCTCTATTTAGTTTCTGTTTACTTAGAGGGAATAGCCTGAGGGGCTACTGGAGAGAAAACATCTGTGGGAGATAATCTATAGAGTTATCTATCTATCACTCTTGTCGACCCTGTCTCCCTTGAGAGCAAGCTGAGAGACTTGTAATAAAAAGGCATCGCTGAAGAGGCTTTAGGGACAAATAAAGAGACATGTTAAGGGCCAGCTGAAAAAGGATAGAAGACATTATTAAAGCTCAATAGCCGTCTTATCAAAATCCAATAGGATAGGCATTTGGCAAAAGGCTTTAAATTTATTCTTTGACTTTCTCGAGAGCTTGAATTTATCCATTAACAAGAATGTACTACACAGGGAGCGGGAGATGCTATCAGCTTCAAAAGAGTTGGATTCAATCTGGTATTGTACAAAACACAACAACAAAAACTGAAGACAAAACCAATTTTTTCCCCTGCTGTGGCTGACTTCATACCTACATTGCAAAATACTGGAAACTCGTAGTATAATGCTGATGACACTATAAACTAGAAGTAATTTATGCAGCACAGTAATTTATTCTCTACTCCCAAATCACATAGATTTTTTAAAAATAAAGTTACTGTTAGAAAGCCGGGTGAGAGTAGAAGTCTTGACCTCTTAGAAAGTATCAAGTAGTAATCAGGAAACCTAGGTAGATGGAAAGCTTTTATTCCTAAAACAAAAGTAAAAACCAACAAACGTTCTGTTACTGCAGATGCAAAGTGGGATAGGGCCATAAATCTCTCTAGATTTATTATTATATACAAAATGCTACAGGTCACAGGAACCATCTGATACTTCAGAAACACATTGTTCACACAAGATGATTGATTGATAATTATGATAATTTGCAAAATGATTATTTGGGTATTATAACCATAGTTTGTCCCACTGGATTGCTGTGAAGACATTTTCTATATCATGGGCCGTCAGAAATGGCCTCTGGCAACAAGGGATACGGAAAGGTCTGGTCGGTCTCTCCCAGTGGGATCTGTAGGACTGATGAATGATGACCCAGAGGAGTAAGAAATCAGACTTCAATAAGCAGTCAGGAAGGTAGTTAGAGAAGAGCAAGGGAACTGTTAACTGTCTTTTGTGGAGCAATTACTAGCTGGGCCATACACCCTCAGGCCTAAGCACAGTCTGTCATAATATTATACATGCAGAGAGAGATCGGCTTAGAGATTTTAACTTGAGCTGTTTAAAGTTCCTGGATTTGCAGCACTTCGCACAAAATACATGTGCATTTCTGCATTTAATATATATTATGAGGATATTTATTATCTGTCTCTAATAAAAGGTGTTCTAAAACTGTTAGTGAAGATTTAAAAATCCAAATTTCAGTGACATTTCTTCATCTTTCCGTTCTGTATATTGAAGAATCAAACCCCCAGTTTTAGCGGTTTTAAAACATACTTACTGAGAATTTACACTATTAACCAGACTGAATTATTTTTAAAATATCAACTGCTTTAGTGTGCTTAAATTTCGCTTAAAAAAGGAGAGCATGTTCTTATAAAATGTACCAGACTGTTGAGAGCTCGAAGACAGCGCAGCACGGTGACCAAAACTGGAGGTTAATGATGCTTCACAAACCCTGTGAGATTGTGTAACAATACCCAGTTATCATAGTTAGAGTCCAGTTTCAACGTGATCACTGCCTTACAGTTACTGTTTCAGAAAGAGCTTTAATTTGCTTGTTTTATAGGTTGTATCTTTATGAAAAAAGGTATGTTTAGCTGCCACAAACAGAGGCAGCTTTGAGTTGATTTTTATAATCTTTTCTTGAATAGACTTGCGTCATTCCAATAAGCCCTGGACAAAAGAGTGGACAGTTGTCTGAGAGTCTTTTTTATAACATTTCTCTCTTTCCATTGTTAGAGAGCTGCTAATAAAAGAACCAGGAGTCCATTAATTCAGTGAATGAACATATAGTAAAGTCAGTTCCCTCTTGAGAACAATAATGTTGCGGTCAGCTTAGGTTTCCATGGAAACTAAGTACATCTAAGAAGTTTGCATCCTTGATTTTGCTGAAATGAAGCATGTAAAGTGAAAAAAGGTATAAGGCTGGCACAGAAAAGTCGACGAAGAAAGTGATGGTTAAATTATTTTGCGGGAATAACATTGTATGTTTAATTTCTGTGATACAGATGTTTGGGCTTGATTGTATAGAGAGAATGTGTGTGTGTATGACAAATGATTCCATAAAGAGGTCTCTGGGGGTTTTGAACCCATAAATCAGGCCAAGTTAAGAAGACTAGCAGTGGTGAAGTTTGCTCTCTCCGTATCTCCAGTGCATTCGAGTCAACTATATCCACGTGCATCACAACAAGATGTAAACACATGCCTCAGGGCAGGCCTCTATTTCCACTAGTTTCAGTAGTACATTAGGGCGGGTAATGGCAATTTACCATGTTCTCTGTTGGCAAGTTAATGCAAAGTATGGGTATGGGGTGAACACCTCATACAATTTTAAATTAAGACTGTTTTGTAAACTAAATTGGTTTCCTCCCTTCCACTCTAGGCAAGTTCATACTCAAATCACTACAGCCACCAGCGTAAACCGAAGAGCATTGACGTTGACTTGTTCTTTTAGCACTAATTTGTAACCTGCTGTCTTATTTTGTGGAATAAGTGCATTGCTATAGCTGAGAGGGAAGTGTCCAAAATGTATTGCTGAGCTATTTATACACATTGTTCCAAATGACATGAATCTCTGTTGAACAGTATCTCTTAAGATAGAAGTGTCCGTTTAACTTCAGGCATAGACAGTTATGAGAGGTCACCTTGTCTTCGTATAATGCATCTCGAACATAAACACACAGACTTTGTGGTGGCCTCAAGTTATTAACAAAACCAGCTACACTTTTTTGGAAGCGAGAAGGCAGGCGGCTGTTCCCTTGACAAACCAACCAACCCACTCGCGTTGGTTTGAATCGGTGACCTGCTGCATCTCTGAATAGGAGGTGTTGAGTAGCAGAGTCAAGTCCAAATTGCTGTCTTGTTTAACGCCTGTGCCCGACCAGTGGTCTGCTTCAGGGGGGAAAGAAGCCAAAACCACTCCACTAGTAATATATAGTAAGTGTCAGAGTCATATTTCAGCATCAGTGCAACCTCATCTCATTAGGGCAGAAATGGTAATTCATTAGCTAGCTGGTCAAGTAATTCATTCTATTCCTCTTTTTTTAAGTGGTTCAGAACATCTTGTGTTCTGTTGATGAGTATCCATAGGATAGCGCGGTCAGCTGTCTCTCAGCCTCACGTTATTTACCTTTCTCGGTCGTGCTGTGCGGCTGGCTAACTCACCTGGAGAGCCGCGTTTTCCGAAGCTGTTGGCTTGGCTGGCAAGGTCAGGCAGTTCTGCAGAACAATGCGAATAAAGGAGACTTGTTAAGACATTTTGGCTGAGTAATCGGTTATGATAAAGAGGTATGCAGATTTAAGATTTATAAACTTTTTTATAGCTAGGAGCTTCCTAAATAGTGTGAAACCCACATACCCTGGTGAGTGAGCTCTCTTCACTTTGTGTTTGTGAAAATGATCACAAGCACACATTGACAGTTTTAACACTTTCTCACAATCCTGCTTATCTCAAAGTGTATATATAATTAATGATTCCTTGTTGAAAAAACACATGTAATACCGTATGTGAAATTAAAAATACTCTACATATGTGTTTATTCATTTGAATCAAGATATGTTTTTAATTGTTTGCATACCTTTGAGCACATACTCTTTTTTCTGCTAACAAAATGAACTGCAAACTGAAAGGCTGGCATTTACGTACTGCCTGTAAGACGATTACTAGTGAAATAATATTCTGGATGATTAGGAGGTATTACAGCCTCTACTCAGTTTAAAAATGCCAGAATGCCCCAGAGAGCCCCATGAATCTGCTGCCAGCCGGCCCCTGTCAGAGCTGAAGGCAGCACTGTCTGGAGCCCAAAATCAACTTCAGGAAGGTCATGTGAAAGAAAATCCTCAGTCATCAGGAAGCCCTTGGCCTCGTGGCCTTTCTGACATTTTCTGACAAACCTTAAATCACCAGAGTAGACAAAACATCACAAATTTTGGAATGATAGCCTCTGGGATTTCAAAACTGTATGTTAACTTCGAAGGTAACCCCCACCTCGGTCCGCTCTGCAATTCCGCCTTGGATGCAGAGGGCGAGCCTGCCAGGAGGTATTCCTGGAATTGCGACTGGATTCAGAACCACACGTGGGATGGACTGGGAGCGCGAGAAGACTGTAACCAATACTGCAGCGAAGGAGGGAGCTGCAAGCACGCGTGCCTGTGTGTGTTGCCACCAGTTATTTACACAGTACTGGGAATATACATCAGTGTTGTGAGAATAGATTGCACTGAGTAGGACAGGTTTCTGTTCCAGAGTGAAATTTGGAATCAGGATTTATTGTATACATTACATACATTATAGAAGCCAGATGGTTCTATTAATATAATCTGTGATCTTGAGGTGTGTGCAGTATTCGGTTAATCACATTGTGCAGCTATTAAAGAGAATATATATCAGGTAGGAGGCCTATTAGAGCTCGCTAGCTAGAAAGAAAAACCTGGACAGTAATTGGGGAGGAAAGAAAAGGGGGGGGTGGTGAATAGCAGGGAGAGTGACTTGAAGTTGGCTCCTAGCACCTATGATGCTGCTTTAAAAAGAAAAAAAGGAAATCCAAAAAGCAGGGAACTGGATGCCCGTGACCTATAATTAAATATATATATCATAGCAAAAACAAAAAATGCTTTTGGGTTTTTTTTTTTCATATTTTGCTCTAGAAATATATCAAGGGTTTACAAAGCAGTAAAGATATGACTGTTGTCCCATGCGCGTTCCAGGAGTGCAGTATATTTTGATGATGCCAGTTAGATGGGGTTTTAGATTAGATGAGGTTTTTATGAGATTATAAAATATGTGTTCTGAAAAAAAGCCCAAATTTATTTTTCATAGGGCAGTTTTGAGAGAAAAATAATTACTAGAAGTCAGCTATTCAGTGATGTTCAGTAGTACCTCCTATCTTTAGCCATGGAAATTTCAGCATGCAATAGCAGCACTTTGTAAGCAAATGAAGTTCATTCCCTTCGCTCTTTGTAGTAGATACAGTAGTTGCATGAGTGAGTGCTGTACGCAGACTTATTTGAGGGTAATGAGAAAATCTTGGCTCCACATCTTAATGATTGTCCTCAATTTTTTTTTACTCAATATGGATGTTTCTTTTCACAACATCAAGAGTTTTCAAAACTTTATTTCATTTTGAGTTGAGCCAGAAATACTTTACTTAAACTTAACTGAGTTACACTTTCAGATTATTTCCTTTAACTTCTGATAAATTTTAATTTCTGTGACTACTTTGATTTAATCAAATTGTAACTTTTCAACAAAGTAGTTTTGGGTTGGGAAATGTACAATCAATTCTAGTCTTAGCTTTAATTTATATCTACAATAGCAGTGAGCATTTATGTAGGATTTAAACCGACGAGGACTTGCCAAGTTCAGAGTCCAAAATCCCCTGCATGCTAATTCAGAGACACAAGAGCTTGCAGGGCTGATTTTGTCCTTCCCAAGGAGGAGATAAAGCTGCAGTTGAGGAAATTGCAACACGTCCAAGATTCTACGCTGGCATCATTCATTTTCAGACCTACCAATTCAGTCCGTGTTAGTCCATGCTTGCTGGGGTAGTGATCTGTTCTGCCCTGGGCTGTGAGCTACAGCTGACAGCCTGGATTGCTCAGCATCCAGAACAATAGGAGGTAGCCTCTACTTGCGTGGATCGACTTCTGATTTTATGTTCAGTAGGTTCAGTGCAAGATTCAAGGGACCTACGTATCGGCAGATCTGAGTATTCTCTCATGTGCGTGGGTATTTCTCAGAGTAATAGTGAGAAGAAGTACAAAGTTTGGAAAAAAACTAATGCTATTTATAATTACCTCAAAGTTGTTCAAGATGGGTTATTTATTATGTTATTTATTATTATGGGTTATTTATTTGATTGCAACCTGGAAGTCAGATGCGCATTTTATTTTTCTTCTCCCCGCTAGCTGATCAGCAGTTTCTACATTGAGCAGCTCATTACAGAATTTGTAAGCAGTAAGAAAGGAGCACGTCTGCTGTCAGACCCTGCGCGGAGGCTGAGCAGCTTGCAGCTGGTGATGACCGCTCAGGTCCTCGAGAACCTCGCTGGGTCCCTCCCGGGCTTTGCTGACACGCGGACAAGGGGTGCACCATCGCTTGCAAAGCTTCGCGGCCCCGCACACTGTCCTTTTGATTGTTAGCGATGCTCTGCAGTCTGTAATTCTCTATCTTGTTGCCTTTGCTTTTACCTTCATTGAATTAGCAGTAACTTCTTTCTGACAGACACTTAACCCTAAAGATAAGATAATGGAAAAAATAGTGTGAAATGTGAACTTTATCCTTCCATCTTCAGTTATGACTTGAGTAATTTACACTGAATTTCCAGCTGTAGCTTGATGTTAAGTGTTGAAAATCCCCTGATTAAATTCCTGAGCAGAGAAGAACAAACATTATCTCTCTCTTAATGCTGCAGAGGGTTTTTTTGGGACAGTTTCTGTCCAGTTGGGCAGCTGTAGGGATTTGAAGTCTGGTTACTTTTCTTTGAAATTTACAGTTCTACGTGTACTCTTTGACCAGCTGTCAATGCACTCAGAAAGGAGGCACATAAAAAAAAAAAAATAGTAGTAGTACTAGTAGAAGTAGAGGAACCTAAATTAAGTGCTTAAATCCTTACTTGGCTACCCAAGTGATTGATTTTTTTTTTCTTCTTTTTTTTTTTTCCCCCTCCTTATTTTAAAATATAATACAGAGTTATAGAAAGGAAGTATAGAAAGCTGTGGAATAGATTATTAACTAGTTTATAAACTTCAGAGTAAGTTTTCCTCATGCTTCTATTTAGGCTTAATGTGTCCTATAAGTAACTGAAATTAAGAAATCTTCTGTCATATCGAGGCATCCAATCTCCTAATCTTCATGAGTTAGCTGATTATTTTAGGGGTTTGTTTCAGTGAATGCTGGCCTCCAAGAAGAGTGCCTTTAGCTTGCTGCTGAGCATTTTTCCAGATCATTAATAATTACTGTAGAGATAGTTATGCATATCTGCTGTCACAACATTTTAGACCCCGTTTAGTGCAATAATTCCTCCTGTTCCAGAGGAATAAATCACAACTCCTAAAGGAATTGTTTCTCTTAATTTCCACTGGAATTTCAGTCATAAGCTTCAGCTTGCGTCACCCAGAAGACGACTAGTTCTTCCTTATATGCAATCTGGTAGAAACTCTGGAAGTTTACATAAATGCTACTGCACTGCATCAAGGTAGTTTTTATGATAGTGCTAAAGAGGTATAATTCTTCTTTCCTTAAGAATTAAATTTAAAAATTAATCAAGAGGAATTTTCATTTTTCATATTTCCCCCTGTGATTACATATTCTTATATATTATTATATATTGTTACATATTA
>NW_009192191.1:481-710 GCF_000690835.1 Fulmarus glacialis | reverse complement strand
GGGCCACTGAAGAACATCAAAACAATGAGGAGGTGGATGGGCCACCAGAACTGAAATGGCTCATGTGGACCTGGACCGAGAACGTAAGAGTGAGCTATTTAGAACTCAGTGGGCCCATGAATGTTGGGACATCTAGGGAGAGATGCAACATATAAATGGGCTTGTGATCAAGGGGTGGATCTGACCATTGAAGCCATCACACAGGTCACCCATGAACGTGAAACGGGTT
>NW_009192191.1:0-433 GCF_000690835.1 Fulmarus glacialis | reverse complement strand
CTCAGAGCAATGTGTGGTGGGACATTCAAGCATTGGGATACACATTTGGCAAAAGCCACCTGGTTAGTCAACGCCAGGGGATCTGTCACTCGAGCTGGCCCTGCCCAGTCAAAACCCTTACGTACTGTAGAGGGGGATAAAGTCCTTGTCGTGCACATAAGAAATATGCTGGGGAAGACAGTCTGGGTCACTCCTGCCTCTGGCAAGGGAAAACCCATTCATGGGATTGCTTTTGCTCAAGGACCTGGGTGCACGTGGTGGGTAATGCGAAAGGATGGGGAAGTCCGGTGTGTACCTCAAAGGGATTTGATTTTGGGTGAAAATAGCCAATGAACCGAATTGTATGATTTTAATTGTTATGTGATATTGTATATCATCATTATTTCTGTGGTTGCTGTAGCAGTAAAGTCACCCAGATTAATGAAGAATGAAC
>NW_009192190.1:0-1701 GCF_000690835.1 Fulmarus glacialis | reverse complement strand
AAGATTGTGAGGTGGGATGAAGACCACAACAGAGTGTACATGATGCTTTTGTGTTACCATGAGAGGCTTCTGCACATTAGGCTAATGCGCTTTAAGTCTCTTAAAAGTGTTCAAACCAGCATTGCCTGTCATATTTCATCAAAAAATATATTGTACAGTTAGACATAAAGGATGTTGATGGCACTTTGGTTTTTTGAGGGTTTGGTTGGTTTGTTTTTTAACTGTTAAGAATCCATTATCTTGTGCAGAACTGTTGATGGGGAAATAAAATTAATTAGAATTTGACTTAAGGAAAATTAGATTGGCTCTACCAATGTAGGTGAAAGGTTCATTTGTCCACTGTCTTTCTGACAGTGATCTAGGGATGATAGTAAGAACAAGGCAAACTTCTTCTAGTATGTATTCTTCTAACATATATTAGATTCTGGAAGTCTTCAGCCTGGAGGAATCTTCATCGGGAGATGGGTCTTGATGGATTTATCCATTAAAACATGGTCACTCAGAGTTCATTTTGTTATTGACTTGTTTCATAACTTATGTCATAAATTTATTTATTGACTTCAGATAGAAAATGTCCTGTTGGTGGGGGTGGTTCTTTCTTTTTAGTGCTGGAACCATACAAAATAACTTTGGTCTGAATTTTGTCTGAAATCTGTGATGCATCTTGTGATCTGAATGGCAAATCTGTTGCCCATTTCTTACTCTGGCAGCGTGTCCTTTCACCTGCATTGGTAAATTTACAAGCAATGAACACCTTAAAAATATATAGATCTGTCAGTGCTTAATAGAGAAGGCTACACAGTCATTAATGCACTTTCTTAACATCATAAAACAAAATGACAAAGCCAGGTGACTGTATTCTCAGTGACATGCCTAGATGGGATTATGCCTCAGGCACCTCCCTGTCTCTTTGGTGTCAGTCTACTGGCAAGAAGTATTCCTGATCCTCTCAATTTTCACCTCCTTTCCTGACAATAATTCCTGAAGAAGTGAAGAGCTGGTTCCGCAAATTTGGTAAGCTCGTCTTTCTGCCCAGATGGGACAAGGCAGAGTTATACAGCCATGTCTAAAAATTGTAAGAATCTCAGTAGCTCTAGGGTTCTTCTGCTTTGCTGCAGAACATTCCCCAAATTGCTGAGTGCAAAGAGGCAACTTTGCTGCCTTTCATCTTTCAGCCATGCCAAGATGCCCACAAACTTCATGTTAGTCACAGCTGTAAAAAGTGTACTTTTTTCATTAGTATTGTTTATATGCAGTCCATGGGGCTTTTTCATTATGAAATTGTACACAGATTACGAAGTGAAACAAAAACAAATTAGCCTTTCCATAAAATGAGAATTCTGCACAATCATCTAGTGTATCTCCTTGCATCCCTTCAAGTACAATTTTAGTCTGATTAAATAGCAGAGCTGGCCCTAACTGACAACACACCGTAACAGCAGAGGGCTCCAAATCTGCCAAGAAACTCTGTCAAGGAAGAGGAATTTAGGCATAGACTCGAAGTATTTCTGAATGGTTTGAAGTTCTTGTTCTGAAGTTGTGCTAGGATCTGCATGGTCTCAGTCAGGCTCTGCTTCGGAGTTTCCTGCAGACTGATGCCTAGCCTATCCTTAAATGTTGCTGGCAGTAGCAGTCCAATTACTTCTGATTGGCTCTTGACTTATTCCATCGTATTAAATGAGATCCTGAGATTTATGGATT
>NW_009192189.1:36452-36775 GCF_000690835.1 Fulmarus glacialis | reverse complement strand
CGGGGCTGGCCCACCCCCCCGCCGCCATGGCCGACTCACCTTTCCGCCTGCCCCGCACCTGGTGGCAGGCGGCCCAGGACGCCCCCCGCGAGACCATCCGGCTGGACCTGGAAGCCACCTTCTACTTCACTCACTTGATTTTGGTCTTCAAGTCGCCCAGGCCGGCCGCCATGGTGCTGGAGCGCTCCCAGGACTTCGGCAAGACGTGGATGCCTTACAAATACTTTGCTGGTAACTGCTCGGCCGTCTTCGGGCTGGAGGATGACGTGAGTCAGAGAGGAGCCATTTGCACTTCCAGATATTCGAGTCCCTTCCCCTGCACC
>NW_009192189.1:31633-36425 GCF_000690835.1 Fulmarus glacialis | reverse complement strand
CTGCTGGGGTCGGGAAGAGAAACCCCTCGCTCCAGCCCCCTTTCCCTCTGCAATCTCCGCTCCGGCGTTTACGCTTCTTATTTTACTGCACCGGCATCCCTTGTCATCAAATTTATTTCACAGGGTGAATTAATGTCATTCATTCTGAGGTGATGGAGGCGCTGCCCTGCCCCTCACTTTGCTGAGCTCTTAATCCCCCTCTTTCCCAAAAAACTCCTCTCTCCTCACCCGGTGAAACCCCCCCGCACAGCTGCAAAGAAGGCAGATGCTGCCGATTCCTCGGGAAAGCCAAAGGGAACGTCGCTCTTGACAGTCTTCTCCAGTCCTTGCAGTTGTGTGGTTTCAGGGTGATGCAAATCAGTCCGACTTTGACCAAAATGCAACTATGTTAAAATTAGTGGTCACCAGATTCACTCTGAACAGCGAACGCCCTCACTGAGAAGTAAGAATATCCAAGTAGCTAGTGACCACACTGAAGTACGGTTCCCATAAGCCAGATTAGCCAGGCAATTAAGAAACCTTATACTTCATCTTTTTTTTTTTTTCTGTGCGCACTTACTCTCGTGTGAAAAGAGCATGAAAAAAATTAAGAAAAACATCATTTCCTTTGCTAAAAGGAAAAATAGATGTGAAAAATCAAATTATTTTCAACATCAGAAACAGCAGATAATAAATCATGCACTTGGAAGTGCTACCAATAATACTCTTCCCTTTGGTACCTAATCCTGTCCCGCGGTGCTGGAGACCCTCCCCTGGGAGCCACGGCTGCAGGGCTGCCCTCCAGGGTCCCCACTGGTGGGGACGCGTCCCCAGTGACCAGCGCTGGACTTTAAAGGCTGCTCCCTCTAGTGGCCTCATTCAATGAACTTGTCTGAAAGTTCAATCAAACTTAAAATTGCCCTCTGACCTAACACAGAGAAAGGAGCAAATTTGATTAGTGAATCAGGTTATATAATTTTAGATTCTGCTGATATAAAGTTTTTTTGTTTTGAGGTGAAAACCTGGTTCTTGGAGACCAGCATTCATGTCTGAGAAAGATCACCTGTTCAGACCCCTTTCCAGTCATTTGGGGTCACCTCTAGCCATGCTCTGGCTAGGAAGCCACTCTCTGCAGAAATACAGAGAACTGTTTGTTCACCAAAGTGCATCTCAGCTGCATCTTGGGAGGCAGCCGATGTCCTGCTCTAGGAGAAGTTGCTCCATGCTCTCGTCAGCTCAGAAACAAGGATCTCCAGACCTGCCAGACTGACCCAGGATGGTTATTTCATTAGCCCAGCAAAGGGTTTAAATCAGATGGCCGGCGAGAGAAACTGCTATCTTCCTCTCTTTTCCTGCCTCCCTTTGCTCGTGCCCCCCAAAAGTTGCCTGAATTTCCTTTCACAGTGAAGTACATAAAGGGGCTTATAAGAAAGATGGAGAAAGAGTTTTCACCAGGGCCTGTTCTGACAGGACAAGGGGCAATGGTTTTAAACTGAAATTGATTTAGATTGGGTATAAGGAAGACATTTTTTACGATGAGGGTGGTGAGACACTGGAACAGGTTGCCCAGAGATCCTGTGGATGCCCCGTCCCTGGAAGTGTTCAAAGTCAGGTTGGACAGGGCTTTGAGCAACCTGATCTAGTGGGAGATGTCCCTGCCCGTGGCAGGGGGGTTGGACTAGATGATCTTTGAAGGTCCCTTCCAACCGGAACCATTCTGTGGTTCTGAATCGGGGCTAACTACAAAGTGGGACCTACAAAAGAAATGATGGATGTACTCTGCTGGGAATTTTCCAGTCCCTCAGCACTTCTGCCAGCCTCTGTGTCCCACCACCTGAATCGTAAGGCTATGCCAGCCCGTGATGCAGTGCAGGGACTGAAATCTATAGCTCTCGGGCCAGCCAGTGGGACATGTCTGGGGTACTCTGACTTGCACGCTGCTTTTTGAGCTTTCCCAGGGATCGTTCTCAGGGATAAGAAACCCAGGGCGTCATTTGGGGCAGTATTTGCCTCATTTGTGCTGGGTCCCGCGTAGCTAGCACCCTGGCGCGGTTTTCACTGTGGTCACCGCAGTGATGTACCTGCACACCGGGACAGGGGCTGCGCCTGGGAAGAACCTGTGCAAATCCTGACCTCGGGACGGCTCCTCTACAGGTTGGTGCGATGCGTGGGGACAGTAGGATCGAGGTCTTGTGTGTAGAAACCAATGCCTACCTCAAGAAGGAAAGGGATTTGGTGGTGTTTGACGCATCTGCGGTAGCATGCTGCAAAAACAGGCTATTTACCGAACTTGCTCCGGCGGGATCTCTTCTTTTGGCATCGCTTTAGTTTGTGTTATTGCAAAGAAGCTATAAAAGTCAAGATCATTTAATTATTCCAGGTTTTAAAGAAATGTTGAGTCCAAGGGGCTGGAGCTTATAAGATTTTATTTATATGGCACACTTCAGTTCCCTGCACTTAAACACCACTTTTTACCTGCAAAGTAATAACAGCAGCTCTCTGGTGACCAGATGGCAAGCCTGCATGCTTAGCATATATCACATTTAATTTATTACAGCGTGCTACATTCCAGCAATTACTTGTAACTGCCAATAGCAACATGTATCTCACCTAAAGAAACATCAGAGTTTTGTGTTCTGTTTGGGGTTATGTTGTGCTTTACTCCCACTTCTGGTAGCACCTAATTTCAGACATATGGAAACAGTAATTTCACTTGAAACAGTGGTTTCAAATATGCAGTCGTCTGAAATGTCCAAGTCTGAAGGGTATTATTTAATTGCAGCTCAGTTGCTGCAGTTTTCTTTAAAGCACAAATATAAATTCTGCGACTGCTACTGGATTTCTTTTTTAACTTTTTAGAGTTTTTTAACTGCAATGTAACAACTATAACTGTATATCACAGCATCTGTATACCACTTTCTCCCACTTCAAACGTTTCAATGCCACATGTGCATTTCCAGACACAGAGTCAGGGCTTGCAGGGTTTTGCAGGACGGTGGGATCTCTGGATGCTGCTGGCAGCTCGGTCACTGCCGCCCATCCCCCAGGATGAGCAATTTGCAAAGCTCCAGGGAGGCCTCGGAGATGGTGGCTCACCCCAAATGGCACCAGAGCTGATCCGCCTGTGTTTCTGCTGAGCGTTACAGCGCCTGCGAGCCTTGTTTCAAGGCAGCAGCATGCAGAAGCTCATAATACTCAGGGGCTTACGGCCTCTTTTTAATAAATCACATGTGTTAATTTGGAGCAAAGGTGTATCTGTTTCAGTTCTCATTGAAAAGAAAAATCAAACTTTTTGCATTTCTTCTGCCCTCATCGTCATGAGTCATTCCTTAGATGCCTAGTTCAACTCTTGTGACAAAAATCCTCCCTCATCGCAACTTGCCATGATGTTGATCTTGAGGAGATTTATGATACCACAGAAAGCAAGCTGCCAAGCCTCTGGGTTCATTTCAAAGATCCAGAGCTCAGAAGTGGTGGAGAAATGAGAGATGCTGAATTGGCTCTGGGAGGCGCCTTTCATCTTTCTTCTGTAGTAGAGCGGCTCTGGGCTTCCCTTTGCGGTGGTGGGACGGGGGTGGTGGAGGGCATTGGGAGAGCGGTCTGCATGGCGGGGCTGCAGGGTGTCTCTGTGCTGAAGGCCACCATGGCGGTGGGAGCCGGCAGTGGTAATGTCACACGCCATGTGTGGCACTTGACAGCTCTACTGATGGGTAGAGTCACCTTGGCAACGACTTGGCGGGTCTCTGCCCTTCCTCTCTACCTGTCCCTGATGCTGCAAAACCACCAGGCATGGTTGTCCTCTGTTTTGGATGCATCTGAGTCCTCCACCCTGAAGCGGCCGTGAGCTGGAGCATCAAGAGCCCCGTGGGGGATTAGGAAGGCAAGGGCAGATCTGGACAGAACTGTAGACGAAAGAGGCTGAAGGCTTCATGGCACAGTACTGGGGTCAGGAACACTGCACTGATGCCCTGGGTTTGGTCTTAAAGGCTTTCTCGGTGGAAGTAAGCATGAGTTCACAGGTCAGCACGTACTCAGAGGGTTTGCCGAGCTGAGCTCCGTACTGGAGCAGCCTGGCTGTAGTCTGGCCTCATGCAAAGAAGAACCACCCTTTCAGCAGCCAGGAAAGCGATGACTTCTCTGCAAGGATCCAGGAACCAAACAAAACAACTGAGCCCCTCCTCGGTAGGGAACAAAGGAAAAGAGGCAGACGGTGGGCGCTCGCCTCCTCCCCCGGCATTCCCAGGCACTCACTGCGTCCTGTTCAGAAACCCACCCACAGGCTGGCACTGCTTTCGGGAGCTCTCACCGTTCTCACCTAGGGCCAAGCTGTCCACCGTAGTGGGGCCCATCCAGTATGGGTGAAGGAGAAGCGGGAAGGAGGAGGAAACCCCAGTGCAACCAACCCGGGTTTCCAGCAAGCTTCAAGCTTCTGCCAATTTGAGGGGTCGGATTTGCAACACTGTGAAGGGGACAAGAAACTCCTTCCCTGCCAGGGAATAATTTCAGATCAGCTGCACACAGAGGAGTCACTAAAGAGTTTCCCCATGCTTAATTTAGTGAATTAATTGTTTCACAGCAGCAGTTTGTTTAGCATAGGCAGAAACCTCTAAATGCAGACCTTATATCATCAGTGTTTTAAAAGAAAGGCTAAGGCCAAGTTTTAGCCTGGATCATACAAACGTGCTACAAATCCAGAGTATTTCCACTGTTTTCCAGGGTGTAACCCTTCAGCCACGTTATTGCAAGGGAAATCAGAACTGGATTCACCAGCCAAACATAATCTGATCTAAGTAAACAAGATGCAGAAATAAAC
>NW_009192189.1:12953-31612 GCF_000690835.1 Fulmarus glacialis | reverse complement strand
AATGCCAATTTTATTAGTATGCATAAAAGGCTATCTTCCCTCCCATAGTTCAGATCATATTAACATCTCTTCCTCTGCAGCCTAATCTGATCACTGTTAAGGGCTCATCGACAAGGGACCCCTAGCAGATGTTAATTCTCTAATTGTGAGCAAGAGTGACTGTCCACTCTGCAATGCGATTATCTCATTCACTTTACATTCCCATCTGTGGTCAATTCAGATTAGCTCGCCTGAGTGTCCCCATTTAGACAAGCTCCAGGATAAAAGGACTTACTGAAGCAGGGTCTCCTTGACAAGATTTTAGTAAATTAGTAACTTTTTTGAGTGTTCATCTGTTCAGAATACTGCTAATAAATCACTTGGAGACCTCAGCTATTGTTGCTGTTTGCTATTAATAGGAGAGGCGTATTTGCAGTTTGACTATATTCCAGCAACAAATTCTAACGTGCTTTTAACTTTTGAAACATCACATACCACTGTTTTACTGTGGGGTGTGTGTCTTACTGAGCATTTTATTGATCTCATGTGCCTTCTGTAGCAGAAGAACCTTCAAATGTTTTGCCTTGCACTGTTACTGCACGCAGCCTGCCTCTGTTCCTTAAGGATTTGGACATTTGCAGGACTTGGGACTCCACAAAGAACCTGGGCAAATATGCAAGAATAAACTCAAAACAGCCTGGGATGTCAGCCCATTAGAGGGCTGCAAACGGCTTTTTTAATCGTCCTGTGCCACTGGTGTCTGCACAGAGAGCAAACAAAGGCCCAAACTGACAAGAAGGAAAAAGGGATCCTGGCTGGTGTTCAGCAGTGCTCAGGACACGTGAGGACATGGCTAGGGAAGTGTGTTTTCAAGTCCCATCTCTTACAGTTTGTAGAAGTGCATTTTATAGGAAAAAAAACCTCTTTAACAGTATCTTCCTGATCATTCTGTCTTTGGGAAAACGCAAATTGTCGGGCTCTGTACAGAAATGCCACGTGCAAAAGAGAGTCTGTTCAGCTGGGGGCCAGGGGTGATGGGGGTGGTGGCCAGACCCAGCCTAACTCTTTGCATTATATCAGTGAATTTAGCAAGACATGGGGGCCATTATTTCATAAGCACAAGAATAATGATTTCTAGGGGAAAAGTTAATGAGACAAAGTAAATGAAGTCAGGCCAGAGTCAATGAAGCGTTGTAGGAACCTAGAAATCCCGGGCTGCGGCAGCTGGCCTTTCAGCGCGGGGTGGCTGGGGAGGGTTCGTGAGAGCCGAGTGGGATGTGTGCCTGCCGGCCAGCACGGCACAGGGCTCGCTGCTCGCAGCGGCACGCCAGCAGGACGCCATCCTCCCACCGGCCGCCTTGCCCATGGCTGTGGCAAGGTGCATCTCTTGGCTTGGCCCCCCAGGTTTCCCTCCTGGCAGGGAAGCCTGTCTTCCCAAGCCCTGTGCAGGGTTTCCACTGCCTTTAGCATTGTCGGGTTGCGGGGAGCCTCTCCCTTTAAATAATGGGGCAGCAAAAAGGGGATTCAGGGAAAAAGGGGAAACCTGAGCTTAGTTTTTAATCTGCGCCTGGGAGGGCAGGAGACGAAGGCAGTTTGGGCGTATGTGGAGACAAGCCTTCATTCTCCAGGGAGTTTTACCATTAAAGGTACTTTCCCTCCAGAGTTACCATCAGGGCTGAGCGACACGACTGCTGTTTTCCGGGCACCGGCACCTGCTTTTTAAGTTTTCCGTACGTGGAGTACCAGGGATGATACTGCCAGATCTCTGGGCCAGGTTGTGTCAAAACCCGCCCTCTTTGCAGCAGGCAGTCCCAGAGCAGTGACATGTCCCTTTGCTGGGCCTCCCGGGTGTTCAGCATCTCTGGAGGACCACGGCATGCGGGGGGCAAGGCGCTTCTGCAACCTGCCCGGTGGTCCTCTGGATGATTCCCCCTGTTGCAGCTAGCCCACAGGAAGGTCTCATTGTCTCCTTTTCTCCCTGGCTTTCCCAGTGCTTTTGACACTTGGAGGTTGGCCCTCCGCTTGGCCAGCTCTTGAAATGCAGCCACCCCTGGGATGGAGCATAGCCAGTGTTTAACAGTGCATATCGGCAGTCCTCCGTTTAGAACAGCAAGTTTCTAACAACTGAGGATCACGGCTTCTGGATCGGCCTCCAATTATGGCTAAAACAAATTATTCCTCGGAGTGAGCTTGACCAGTCTGTGAAAGGGGGTATATTGTAGGCTGCCAACAACAGGAGGGAATGAGTCCCAGGGCTCCAGGAGACCCTTTCTAAACTTCTTATGTAGGAAGTGAAGAGCACTGTACCCACATGAAACAAGAGGAATTTGGGTAGGCAGAATTTAATTCTCTAAATTGGCATCTGGCCTTGTTAGCAGGACTATTGCTTCCCTTGAGAAAAGTGCCGCGGGATTTTAGCGGTGCAGCCAGAGCCTCTCTTCAGGCAGTGCACCCCACTGCTTCATTTCACAGTTCATTTTTGGCATGAAGGGAAGACTGGCTCACTTATTCAGCTCCCAGTTCACTGTCTGGAAAGTAGGGCTGCCATGTTTCTCTTTGGGATTCATGGATACAACCGGTTACATGGGAAGTGTGTAACCTAAAGGAATGAAAGGACACATCTCAGAAGTTTTGCATCAAAAGCTCATGGGGACTTAATCTGAGATTAATCACCATGTACAATGGGTGTCAGCGTGAGATATCCCGTCTACCAACGTTCAAAATCCTACAGAAATGGTGAAGTCCTCAAATTCTCCCTGGGCAACATTTCCAGGAAGAAAAGAAGTTAATGTCCAAAAACAAACTTACTAGACACATATGCCATGACTTTCTATCACCAGTCTCTGTGCAGCATCCCTCATTGCTGTGGTCAAAATCTGTAGCCCTGAGTTGAAAGGGCAGTGCTTTTTCTCGTGGCCTTTTAGACGATACGTATTTACATATAATTGAGAGAGGTGTTCTTTTTCCCAAAATTAAGTGTAGCTCATGGTGACTGGATGGTTTAAGCAGCCAGCTCTATAGACACAAAGCCTTTTCATTATAGACAAGAGCAATTGAAAAATACTCATGAAATTGGGTTACTCTTAGGCTGAAAGAAATCCCCTTGATCCCTAGGATTGTCGCGGGCATTCTTGCTGAAACGCTAACCTGCTGCCTTGCAGGCTTTTGCAGTGGTGCGTCGTGCTCAGAAGCTGTTAAAGGCGTTATTCTGCAGCTCTGAGGAGTGAGCCAGCTTTTCTTACACCCCTGCCTATGAAAAAGCAAGTCCAGTTCTCTCTCTGGTTCTTTGGAGGTAGCTCCAGGTTTTCTTGGTCTTCCATACGCACAACAGGTACTGCTGGCAGGCCAAGGCTGAGAACATAAATCTTGGTGGGGATAGGGAAAGGAGGGGAATTGCTGGAGGGAAGAGTATTTAAATACCATCTTTCTTGCTGATCGGTCAAAGGACTTCTTCGTATCATCAGCTGAAATGTGCTGGTTCATTTTCCTATGCGGGATAGTGCAGCCTTGGAAACGGTGATTCTGAAGATGAGAAAAAAGCAATAATTATTTTCCTTGATAGTGCATAGCTGATTATATCATGCATCTGGAGGGTTTTGTGAGCCAAGAAACTGAGCGTTTCTATCTGTTTGATGAGTGAAAGTAGTGATTAGGCAAAATAAAGCCATTGTGGAATAAACTATCAATTCTTAGAAAAGCACTGTTAGCTGGAGGTGAAGAAATCTAAATGTTTTGAGCTGTTTCGAGCTGGAGAGAGATTTTTCTGGTAACAATATTACTTCTGTGATCATCATCTGCATGAAGACAGGCATGACCTAGCAGTGTTTCATTTTCATCTCATGAAATTGTGCGGCGGGATGTTGAAAGGAAGCTGAGAAGATGGCTCTCGTCTGACTGATTATTGCCAGAGAAGTCAAGGATCCTGGAGAAATCCCGAGGATCTTGCCTGGGTCTCCTCATGCCTTTTCCAGCCCCTCACCGGCCGGCTGCTGCATGTGAGTAGGAGCTCATCCCATACAGCTTCTTGCTTTTGAGAATGGTAGAAGAATGCCTTGAGTTTCCCAAAAGATAAAAGTTGCCTTGGTATAAATTAACTTGCCAAGGCCCCCGCAAGGGCCAGTTATTTGAAATAGTTGGATTTTCCTCCTGAAGTCTTTGCAAGATTGCCTAACTTTTGGATGATGAGACAAGGGATTATTTGCCTTGTTTTATGCACTGTAAAAGATTGCAGAAGGGCTGTGGGCATGGGCCAAAATGGAGTGCCATTTCTCCAGTGTCTTGAGGACCTCAGGGGCTACCGTTGGTGGTACACAGCGGGTTTCTGTCACCATCGCTAGAGGACATGGACAGAGTGCTTCACGCTGTGGCCTGAAAGACAGGTTCCACTGCTCAGTTTGATCTTAGTGTCTCTGACGGTCACCTCTCTGCACTGGTGAGGCAGTTTTCCCAATTTCTTGTGTTGTTTCATCTCACCTGGGTGGTGCTGAAGTGTGCACCGTGAATGTGCACATGCAGGGGATGGTCAGACCTCTCTGTGAGAAAAAGAGAGGTTCTTCTTCCCTGCAGTCCACTTGGTCTGACAGGCAAAAAACCAAAGTATATTAGAGGAGCTGGTGGGTGATACCTGCCTGGTTTAGGCTGATGAACTTCCCACACCATGTGAATTATTTACAGCATCTGCCAAAAAGTCTTTTTTTAGCCTAGGGTCATTGCAATGAACATAGCACAGAGATACGCATGGGTTTCTCTCTTAAAAGCTCTTTTGCTTGGTGTGGTAATACATCAAGTAAGTCTCTTTTGTCAACAGAGGGTACCAGCGTTGTGGATTCTTCACAGGGGGAGTCCGCCAGGCCTGATTTTGTGAAGGAACGAGATTGTTTTCATAAAACTTCTAGGAGCTTAATGCCTTTAAGATATATCTCCCAAATGTGATTGTAGTTAGCCAGCGGTTTCAAAAGGTTTTGGGAAGGACTGATGGACAGACACATAGATACACATGCAGTGCAATGGCATAAGGCCTGTTTCAGTAGGGAACTAATTTAAAAGATATGGAAAGGCTTCGCAAGCGAAACACTCCTCTGCAGACTCAGCTCTCGCCTCCGGGAAGAGCCAAGGAGAGAGCCTGGCAGAAGTTGACCACACTGATCCAGAAAATCCCTGGAAACTAAAATACTGACCGTTAGAGTAAACGCTAGCATGGGGTTGAGCCTTCAATACTGAAACCGGGAGACAAGAAAAACCTATCTGCAGAGCATCTGTCTCTCTCAAAGGACATATGTGGGCAGGGAATACGTCAGTTGTTGTAGGCACTAGGTCTGGTGGTTAAACCACGCATCTGGGAGATGGGGCACCTGAGCTGCTCTGCACTGGCGAGGCTCAGGGAGCCCCGTTAAACCAGGCAGCTCCTGTGCCTGAGGCTTCCCGCTGTAAAACGGGGTCCCCAAAGGCGTCAGGGCAGGTAGGACTGTAGCCGCTCCCCGAAGGTACCAAATAGGATTTATTGCTGTGGCGTGAGTCTTGCCAGTTGGCACAGCAAACCTTGAAAGTCGAGCCATCCTCACCTGTACAGTAAGACACTCTCACCTTTCTTGCGTTGGGTGTTAGGCTTAATTAGGCTTAATTATTCTTTCCTGGGGAGGTGCAAGGGGATGAGCACAGAGCAGTTTCAGCCTCAAGGCTCCTCTAAACCACCAAGAGGTGACCAAGCAGGGGTGAGCGAAGGAGGTGTGGGGACACCCTCTTTGAGCCAGGAGCGCCTGGCTGGTGCTGGAATTCTGCAACTAAGTTTATATCTGATTCCCTCTGCAAGTGAAAAAACAAAAAGTCTAATCAGGCTTTTGTGGTGGTGATGCAGTTTCTTGGGTGGAAGTTGAAATCAGACACTGCGGCAGGTTGATGTTATAGAAAGCCCGAGTAGGCACACACACGTCGCATCATTGTTACTGTTTTTTAAATTACCCATTTCTACAAATCAGCCTTATTTCCCCCAGTGAGCTTTCTGTAACGCTTACCAAGAGAAATGGTGACTTTTAACTTTTACATCTATTGAGAAGGAAAGCTTAATTGGCCCAATAAAATTTCCCAGCTAAGCTTCTCCAAACAAGACCAGCCAAGGCTGAAAGCAGTTGCTGCTTTTGGGTAGTGCCTATGGGAAAGGGCTGGGCTGGCTGTGGAGGGAGGCGCGGGGGGACGGGGCGCAGGCACGCAGTGGCTGGGGGTGGCAGAGGTGTACCGGGCAGCGGGTACAGCACGGAGCATCTCAGCTTGAGCTGCAGTTGCGTGCGGCTGCGAGCAACAGCCTGTGGGGAGGAGTAGACGTGAGGCGATGCTGGGCACACAGCTGGAAATCCCGGGGCCGGGAGGTGGGGGATGAGGGCTCCCCTTCGCCTTAGCCCCAGCACCTGGCAGGCGGTGCCTAAGCTCGGCCGCTTGCCAGGCTCGAGGGAAATCTTTCAGGAGGCAAAGGGATGAGGTCCCGGACGCGCTGGCAGAGCTCCACCACCGCCTTTATTGCCTACATTTTCAGAGCGTTGTCCAGGCACTAAACGAACCAGATAGCTTCCAGTGATGTGGAGATTCAACAGGGCCCCATAAAACAGGCCAGTTAGCCACATTTATTTAGTGCCTGCATACCAAGAGACACTGCAGACTCCTAATGTAAGCCTTAACTTTTCCATTAAACACTTACCTAGACATCAGATGCCCTTTTGTACGGTGGTGCACGTCCCTCGTTGCTTTCGCTATCTCTCTATTTGGAGAAGACAGCAAACCTTACATTCTTTTTATTCTTATTATTTTTTCCTGTGTTCCTGTAAAATACATTGAAAGGAATAAAATCACCAGCAAAAATCAAATAAAGCAGTACTGAATTTATCAAACACCCATGAGCCAAATAGGTGAATCACTGATATGGATAGGTCATTATTATAGAGTGCTTATAGATGCATTCTCACGCATCCAGGTCGGATGACACAGGGTAGAGTCCATCAATCTCTTTTATCTGGAGATCTCGTTGGAAAGAAGTCACGGACCACTTCATGCAGTGTTACCACCTTGGTTTTCATTTACAACCAAATAAAAATGTGTTTATGTTTTTAATATTTGTTTATTGCTTTTATTTCTGCCGTATTCCCATTTGTTGGCTTGTTCCCATGTGTATATGCTTCCTGAGTCTCCCATCCATTTATTCCCTCTGTCTGTAATTTACTGGTGCTGTCATTTTGTGAACCGTCTCCTGATGCCTTCCAGGCCTCTGGCTGAGGCCGGTCTCCCGGTTGGAGGTTGGAGCGTTGTGCCTCTAGCCGGGCGCTGGGACCCGGGGAAGGGGCACGTGCACAGGGGCTGCGGGTCCCTGCCCACAGCCTCTGCGGCTGTGCCCATTTCTGAAGGTCTGTGAGGAAGAAGCTTCTTGTGGATCACATGTATCTCTTCAACGTCATGGGCATTTGCAACCCAGAGGGCCCCATTTTATCACTGTGGACACTTGTATCTTGATAAAGGTCTGGGCCCCTGCAGCTGTGGAGGGTGGAGGCTCCATTCTGCAGTGGTCTGAGATGTGCCTGTGACTCATCAAGAAGGCTTTGCTGGTGGGAAATCTTTCATTGGTTTTGTTGACTTCCTCAGGCAGCTTTAACTTCAGAGCCTATTTTGTTGCTCTCAGCATCATTCATTAGCATTTTCCTTCCCACTGTGGGTATATATAAAGATGTCCTTTCATTGCCTCTTGAGTGTAAACATACTAGGGTACTTCTTGCAAAGGGACTTTTATGTATTTATAAATCGAGGTCATTGTGGTGCAAGCGGTTACTTGAGTGCAGCATGTTCATGGCTGCTGTTTTATTTATATACGGGGCTACATTATTGCATCTGCGGAATGGCAAGTAGCTAAGGCTCTTTGCGCCACTAAGACAAAATAAAGTGAAGTAATCAACAGACCAAGAGTTGCTCATGACAGCCCATAAGGAAATTGAAATGCTGTGGAAATTTATTAGAGGGTGTCTGTGTAATGACGTGCCCAAACCGTAGAGAGCCGAACGGTCTGGCTGAAGAACAGAATATTTTTACTCCATGTCACGTGCAGGGTGCTGTGGGGCAGCTTGTCCGCTCCTGCTCCCCTGGGAGTGGAGTGGGCTCCCTCCTGCCACCACCGGGCATCCCACCGGGAGGGTCAGGTGAACCCGACCCTCTCGAGGCATGGCAGTGGCATCCTCACTCAGGGATTGCAGTCTACAGTTCCTATTTGGCTATGCAGAGAGACTTCTCCCCCACCAAAAAATCCTCATGCAAGTTTTAAATCACTTTATTGATGTTGCTTCATGCAGACATCGCATTTATAGGACATGGGATCCAACAGCGTAATTCCACATGATGTGGAATTACCCTAAATACTGATATTTTGTTTTAAAGACAGAGGTTCTTTTTATTTGCCTCCTGGTTTGTGACATTTGCTCCTCAGATATGAGATATTGCTAGACACTTAGTTTTAAATGGAAGCTGAGATAAAGATTCGGTTCCTGGGATTGTGTTTAAGAAGAATCCCAAATACCATAACATTTATAGTGAGCTAGCAACACTGGGAATGAAAATATCTTTCTGATAGGATGTATTATGGCATGTCTAGCATAGAAGTGCTGTGGGTTTTCAATTTATTACTTCCTACTTGTTCTACAAAATAGAAAATTTGGATTAGTGCATGCACTATAGAGCTGCTGATGTAAAGATCCAGTCCTCTCACCCTTTGCTATCATACGTGGTGCAAACTGGGAGAAGTCACGTTGTCTACCCAACATTGTAATGTTGAGCTTTGACATATTGTCAGTAAGACACTTGCATACAGACAGACTTGAGTGGGAAAGCCAGAGGTCTGGTCACCGTGGGGTGCTTTCTGGTGAGGCTCGCTGCAGGCGAATGGCCAGATTTTGCTGCCGTTGCTCCTTTCCCAAGGGGGTGGGTGTGTTCCCCTGCGCGTGGTGGAGCTTTCTCCTGGCAAAGGCCTTGCTCTGTAAAAACAGGAACGGCATCATCTATCAAAAAGGATGTTCTCCTGTACCTCATCGAGCTATTTATCTCCCTTGTGTAATCACAACATAGCTCTCTTTGGCAGGATCCTCGGGCATGACTTCTTCCAGCGCTTTCGGGATTGGAAGAGTAATGGACTGGATGGCTCTGCAGGCAGCGGCTTCTCTGGGGGGTGGGAGGGAACTGCCGTCCCCCCTGTCACATCTGGCAGAGGGGCTGCCCCAACAGCTAAAAAGCTGTCGTGACATGTGCCAAGACCACGACCGCGGTGGCAGAGCCGCTGGGGAGAGTTTCTGTCCCTGCAGGTTGAGCTGGGCATGCGTGTTTTCTGTGTGGTTTTATCAAGATAAGATAAACCCGGAGGGCTTTGGAGAGCTGTTGGGAAGAGGAAATGATGGCTGTGCATTGGGGATGTCACCATGAGCGTCCCAGGGTGGCTGGGAAGTGCTGGCCCAACAGAGTCGATCCGAGGAAGTCCTGCCCAGTGGCACCAGAAATGATGGCTGTGCATTGGGGATGTCACCACGAGCGTCCCAGGGTGGCTGGGAAGCGCTGGCCCAACAGAGTCAATCCGAGGAAGTCCTGCTCGGTGGCACCAGGGAGATGATCATCAGATACACATGCATGTTGGCAGCGCGTTCTTCTCAAATCCTGCCTACATGCTTCCCCTGCGCCATTAAAACTAAACAATATTTTGGCTGAGGAGGCCTCTGACTGCCGTGGGCAGGGGCTGCCAGCAGAACTCTAGGTGTGAAAACCCAGTCAGGTTTGCTGTGCAAACCATGGTTCGTTCATAGATGGGATGCTGCAGACCAGGGCCAGTCCTATCAGTGGGACAATTGCACGGAAAAGTCCAAGGAAAGGTAAAAGCAGGAAAGCTGTTCCCCACCTGTGTGTGTACGTGGGGCTGAGGTGCTGGGCAGCACAGGGGTGCAGACCCATAACAGCTGTATGAGGATGGTGTGGCCCCAGTGATGTGCGGACTTCCAAGACAGGCTGGGATAAATCAGCGAGGTTAACAACTGAACAGCGAAGTCTTGCTGGAAAACACATCCTTGACCTTATTATGTAGCCTCTGGGGGCTCCAGCTCAATCGGCCGGGGCAGAGCGGAGAACTGCTGTTTGTATGGCGTCCTACATGTTATAATGACTGGTTTGTATTTTGTTAAAACAGAACTACTAGCGTCTGGGAGGGAGGTATGAGGGTGTTCACGGTGTGGGCAGCACTGAGACCGGGCTCACCCTGTCACTTTGCACTGCTGCAGGGTGCAGCGCGGCTCTGAAGCCGGGGCCGGGGCTGCTGGGCACAGCCAGAGCAATACGGCTGAGAGTCCGCAGCCCCTGGGAATTATAGATAGGACTCCTGTTTAGCATCACTGTTTTCAAGTAGCCATAAAAAAAAATGTTTGTAACATTTTAGGGCCTGAGCGAGAATACTGGCTCCATTGAAATCAGCAGCATAACTCCCCCTGAATTCCACACAGGCAAGATTTAATTCTCTTGGCGCGAAGGTGCTCAGGGTTATTGATTTCCTTGCTGCAATTGTCTTTACTAAATCTACAAGCACCAGTCACGTGCATTAAATGGGGATAGATAAACAAGAAAAACTGAAAATGATGAGAAGAAAGTCTGCAGCTGCATCTAGCATAAATTGTTCCCATTTATGTATTATTTCCTTCGCCGCTTTCATCCGAATCAGGACAAGCAAAGTGTTCTCTGAGATGCAATTTATACAATCGCAAAGAACCCAAACTGCTAGTTTTTACTGAAAATTCTCAACGCGGCATTTTCCATCATCTCCACTAAAAGGAAATCAATGTCTCCAGTTTGGATGTTTCCCAAGGAATTTTTTGTCCATATCTGAAAGCATCTTGTGTTCACAAAGCCACTAATGAGCAAATGTGATCAGAATGACATTGATTTAAATTTGGGTAAATAACAAGCCTTGGGGAGAGATGCAGGGCCTGATAGTTGGGTTCGCTTGGATTTCTGTTCATATCTGCTTGATATTTTTATTTTAGGAAAGCAGAAAAAACTCTGTATGCTCCTGAAAGAAAGGGGAAAAAAAACCCTTTTGAAATATGTTACTATTTATGAATATCCCTCATCAGACTCAACGCTTCCACACGAGGGGCGTACCGCTCACCGGCCTTGCCCTCCGACCACCTCTCCCGATTAACCTTCTCCCTTATCGACATCTTTCTGGCAGAAGATGCTGGAATACCTTTGGGAGGGTGCAGGATGGCGGCAGGGGCCTGCAGCCGCAACGTGCTTGCCAGCGCACGGCATCCGGCACCAGCGTGCCCGAGCCCCGCTGTCACTGGCGCGCTGGTAGCGGCCGCGCTTGGCAGGCCAATGGGATGTGCAAAAGCACACTGCCGCCATTCAGCTCCAAAACGAGCTCTAAGTCTCCTTCCAGGCCAGGACAAAGCTTCCTCCAGCTGGATCCTGGCAGCTCTGGAGAAAAGCCAGGTCCCGGCCAGGAGCGGTGCCCGCAGTGGGTTTTTTTTCAGCCGGCAGGCAAAGCCTGCAGGCAGGCGAGCTGGCAGCACCGGGGTCATTATTTCCAGGATACGTGAATCCTGGTGAAATAAAAGGGAAGCCTTCATCAGCTGAAGCGTATCAGCTGCATCCTGTGGTAGGAGTGGATTTAGGGAGAGGATCCCCGTGATCCCCGTAAGCGGCGCTGGCAGGCTCGCCCGCTGCCCCTCGCCGGGCACCCCGCAGCACCTCCTGGCAAGAAACGATGGTCGCCCTTCGCTGCCGCACACCTCCTTGCTGTCTGTAGGAGGCTGGCCGGTGTTTTGGGTAGTGTGGGTGGTTGTCAGTGGAGCAGCGGGGCGGTTTGAGGAGGTTTTAAGCCGGTGCTGGGAGCAGTGCATGGAGCCTTAGGCTGCGTCACACCCTCAAATGCTCGTCAAGTGACTGACTGAACTGTTGCTTACAAATATTGTAGTTCGTCAAGTCTTCGGTGGCTACTCAGTGAAGAGCTGTTTAACTATTTAGAAAGTGTCACTGTAAGTTAAATGTATCAGTAACTAATACATGTGTTGTAAATGTGTCATTTTATGCCAATAGTAGTTATGTGAATTATATGCTGTTTCTGATGTCACACTGTAGGCAGCTTGACCAACAAGTTTGAAGCTTTTCAAGAAAATTAGTTATTTTTATCTAGTGCTCTCAATTTTCGGCTTGGGCCAATATTTACCTATTCAATCAGACCCAAGTTAAAATAAAGACTGACTGATAAGTATTTGTTTAAACTTCAGAAGCCCCCCACTTTTCTTTCTTTCTTATCTCGGTTTTCTCGACTATCAGCTTGCTGTCACTAATTGCCACACCTAATCGCTTTTCCACTAGGAAGCAGCCTGGGACTCACAGGAGCCAAATATTTGGAAGTCTGAGCTTTATTTGTTAAAAAATCCACCCATTCTGGCGGAGAGAATGTTAATGAAGAGTCCCCCACCTGAGCATCACCTGCAGGACTGCCGGTCCCTGCGCTGGGCCACGCCGCGTAACAGCGGTACCGACCTCTGCTTTAAGTTAATGGTGAAATGTCGCTTGACACCCGTAGGGTCCAGACTTTGTGTGGAAAGGGGATCACGGGGGGTCACTTCATGCACACTAGGACTGAGGTGGATTTGCTGCTCCCTACGCTTGCAGAGGGGGAAGAGCATCACAAGAGCCTGGTGCATGCTCCCAGGGGATGCTGCCATCACCATCCCACCCCCCCCGGCCCACCACAGGGCTGGCTAACATCCTCCTTTCTGCTTCCCTTGCTGTGTTTCTCTGCCCAGGTGATATACCGAGCCCTGTCACCACCTTACGCCGTGGAGGACCCGTACAGCGCGGAAGCCCAGGCGCAGCTGAAGATCACCAACCTGCGGGTGCGGCTGCTGGAGCGGCAGGGCTGCCCCTGCCTCCCAGAGGCCCTGCAGCCCCCGCCGTCCCTGCACTACGCTGTCTACGACTTCATCGTGAAGGGCAGCTGCTTCTGCAACGGCCACGCTGACCACTGCGTCCCCGTCGCTGGATTCAAGCCCGTCAAGGCAGCCGGCGTTTTCCACGTGGTACGTACACGTACCCAGCGATGTCTGCACTGCAGGAGAGCAGAGTATTAAAAATAGTAGGGAATGGTATAGAGTATGGTATACGTCCAAGTATTTGACATATGATGCACTGAATTCCAAGCACAGTGAGCAAAAGCAGTCTTTACAAAGGAGGTGGTCTGAGGCTGAGGCTGGGCTTCCCTTGTGCCTCAGTGTAGGGTCCAGCAGGACTCTCATCCTTCAAGGGTGCTCCACAGTAATTTAAGTTTATTTATTTCAGGTGCATCCTTAAAATAAATTAAAATTGCTGACTCCCTTCTTCTCCCAAATGCTAACTCTCAATAACACAATATCTAAAAGATAATAAATACAGGGCATTTTGATGACAGAGAGGGAGGAGAGCTTACTCTAATGTACTAGGGATCTTGTGATTGCCTTTGCTTCTGGAGGATCCTCAAATACTGGGTTGGCTCCTGAACTGAGAGGCAGGGGAGCTGGGGATTGCCTCTCACTCCCAGGTTTTCCATTGCACTTTGCAATACCTTTCTCCGGATAAAAAACCTGTGCTCCAGTTTTGAGAGGACTGCCATCACAAGAGCTCTGAGCTCAAATCCCTTGGGACTGACCAAGACCTAAACCCCAGTCTTCCCACGTCACAGAGAGCCACTAACCCTTTGGGGAGCTGATGGGCACAGCAGCGGCCAATGTCTTGAATGCCTGCGGCATGGCGTGCCTGCACCCTGCCAGTCCGGGGACACCCTGGTCTCGCTGCCCCCAACACATCTTGTCCTTTCTGCCTGTCTTGGCTGGCTCTGAAAGTCCTGGCTTTGGTGGCGGAGGGACGGGAGGGAAAGCCAGGGCAGTCAAACATATTGCACTGAACGATGTTAGAAAGGGAAAGATCATAAAGAAAACGTAAGGCAGTTACTCGAGGTAAGGAGGTCTGGCATCTGCCCAGCTCTTCAGGGAACTCTCATTTCACTTAAATTATGGTCTCAGACATGAAGCAGACAGCATGTTTCCCTTCTAATAGAGCTAGTCTTGCAACATCTTGAAAATGTACCAATTTGAAAGCGTGCAGTGCTGTGATTGGTAAGGCTGTTTCGAGTAGCACCGCTCTGCTTTCCACAGATGTTCCCTGAGCGAAAGTCTTTGAAAGGAGCTGTTTGCTCAGGATTATTTCGGTGGGATACAATTGCACGGGAGCGTGCCCCAGAACACCACTGAGAGTTGTAACAGAGCCTGCAGACAAATATGCTTCCGGTACAGCTATAGCCTATGGAAACCATAGTGCGCAGGTAACAGTCGGTGCTGTGGGAAGGAATCAAGTGCCAAAATAGCACTGAAAACCAAAGCAAGAAATAACAACAAGCCCCTGCACTGGCCCTGAGGGGACTGGAAATTCAGCTCTGGTTATAAACGTGTATGTGGCGGGAGTCCCAAAGGTGACGTTTCTGCAGTGAGGCTGACTCGTTTTACTGTGCCTTGCAGCTTATTCCACGTGTCCCATAAGGGATGTGTGGGCGTAGGGGTGACATAGCCCTGTGGTTTGCAGGGAGGGTCAGGGAGTGGCAAGATGTTTTCTCTCCCAATACCACTTTTTCCATCATAGGACCGGGGCAGCTGGGGCTGAGACCAGTCTGTCCCAGGCTCCTGCCTGGCGCAAGGCTGCTGCGATTCGGGTGACTGCGGTGGCACCCCCCCTCACCCCCCCTCAGGCATACCAGGCTGGGGTTTGCCAGTGCGTTGCTTCACGATGGGAGGAGGATCATTTCCAAGATGATAGCAAGACACGCATGTGAATGAACAGAAAAGGGAAGAAAGATTGCGGGTTCTGTGGCTGCTTAGCTGGGAGAAGTCAGAGAAACTTCTGAAAAGAGAGTAGGATTTCAGAGAGGGAGCATTTTTGTACATTTCACCTGAAAAAGTCACATAAAAGATAATTCTGAAGAATTACGGTCAATCATTCAAGTGTGAGATGGGGACTTCAGTCTTGTCTTTATGTAACCATCTACACGGGGTTTTAGCAGAACCTTCACTGTAAAACCGAGGACAGCAAAAGCTGGGAAGCACATTACCATTTCACAATATGATTGTAAAATTTGGCTCTGTTTTTATGCTTGTTTAGACCAGAGCACTCCTGAAGAATATCCCCTAAGTTAGAGAGTTAACATCAAAATTTAAGCAAGTTTAAGATCCTTTAAAAAAAAAAAAACTTTTCCAGAAAAAGTATATACAAGTTTTCTTAACCCCCTACTTGGTCATAGCCCACAGGCAAAATCCTGACTGCAGGCTTAGTTTCAGTCCCTGCTTGGCCAGTGGAAGAACTGGACGTGATGTATTTGTTTTTCTCTTGGGCTGCTCCGGGCAGTAAGCCGGGGTGTCCTGGCAGCACTGGGCATAGCTGCCAGGTCTCGGGCAGATCTCACAAAGCGACCAGAAGCATTTCAGCCATCTCACCCAGAGAGGATCTGACAAAGCCACGTGGGGATGCAGGGATGCTGGTGGCTGCTGCCCAGGCGGGTTTGGTGCAGGAGCCTGACCCAGGGGGCCAGGATGCTCCACTCAGCTTGGGACATCGGCCTGGCTCGCTGCCACGGGATTCCTACCATCAGATGCATTTTTTCTTGACGGCTGGGCCATCATGTGCTGGGAGTGGCTGAAGGGAGGCTAGAAGTCCAGCTTGCCCATGAGATACAGCAAACAGCAATAGCTGAGACCTGGTAAGAGAAGAGGTTTGTTCCTGTGCCCTCACCGCCATCCAGCTGCAAAACTCTCCGTGATGCTCCTCTCCGTGGAGGTCACTGCGTGGGTACCACGGAGCAAAACTTGCTGGCGATTTCCCTCGCCCACCCTTTCTCCTAAAGGAGAAAGGAATTTATGTAGGGAAGCTCTGGGTTCTTTTTAGCATCAGAAATGCCATGTCAACTTTTAGGGGAATTATGAGTATACAGGTGGGTCTCCTGCTCTAGGGGAGCGTATCTCCCCATGAGCCGCAGGGGGAGCCTACAGAGGGGACCTGGCTGCCGTCCAACGACAGCAAGGGCTGCTTCTCATGGGTAGTACAATCCTGACTGTTCCTTGTTATACACTTGTGTGCAATAGACAGCTGGCAGGGTGATACAGGTACACTTCCTTCTCTTCCCCGCTCCTCCCAAATTTATTCAACGGGTCACTACCCAAATCTCATCAACAACAGCCCAATGCATGCCCGGGACAAAATGTGCATGGACGAACGCACCTCACACCATACCACGCAAAGCAGTTGGTTCAGTTTTTGAGCTGCATTATAAGGCAAAACGCCCATGCAAGTAGAGAAATGGATTCACAGACACAGGAGATCCCTCCTGATCTTCAGTGACTGTGAGAAGACTGTTTTTTCAGCTGATCTGTGGCATAGGAGCTTCTCACCCCTTGCCAGTACCTCTGTGCACGGAGCTATTGCGGTGCATGCTTGGCACCTTACCAGCTAAAGCATCCCTGGTGGCCTGCTTGCAACTATGGCAAGGGTCGTGAAAGAGGAGATTAGCCTGGAGATAAGTAGGATCTTGCAATTTAGGTCTCCAAAGTGGGGAAAGCAAACCCAGAGATACCTCACCTGAGCTGTGCCGTTATGTCTCAAGGTGAGGGCAGGAGTTCGTCCATCTCAGAGACTCCTTGGCCCTCCCTGACTGCAGAATCCTGCAACAGCTAAATGGTTTTCACGGTTGGCTTGAGTTACCGGTCTTAGAGGGCTGTGTCCTTGCTGGGGCTTCCTGCTTTTACCCCTATGAGATGAGATCCCATTATCCACTGATGACTTCATTATCTCATTGATAATCCAATATTATCAACTATCTAATGTTTCCTGCTCTGTCCTTCCTTTCCTCTCCAGCGCTCCCGCTAGTGCAGCCCCATTTACACATCTTTCACCTGCATTGAAGAGAGTGAGAACGAATGGAGCGGTCTGGTTTTGTTCATCCTCTTGTTCTCTTTTTCCCTCAATGACAGTTTTAATAACATGATACAGCAGCTATCTTTGCTCTGAAGAAAGGAAGTAGGAAACTAGAGCTTAGGGATGCAGAAGCTTCAATGGACTGAAGACGTGCCCAAAGTGGTTTGGTGTGGTGCTGCTGCCATACCGAAACGGTACTGCTGCAATTACGCTTAGACGTTTCTTTAGTAGTCCAAGGTGCTGTGTCAGTGTAAGTCATGGACTTTTCCAGGAACTGGGCTTTATTTTCTAGGCCGAACAGACAAAACAGTTCAGGAACCTGATCAGTGAATGCATCTGAACTTGATTTCTGGCAGCTGCCCCACAATTAGGCACCAAACCCCAGATATACCTCACTTAATTTTAGGCATGTGTTTGATGTACTCAAGTTAGCCAGCTGATCTCCCCAGGCTCCTTCCATAGTTATGAAGGGGTGGGTTGATGCAGTACGGTTGGGATCCCAGCTAGACTGAGCCACCGTGCTAAAGCACTTCTGCATAGTCAGGCAGGGTGAATATTCCTCCCCCTTCCCAAGTGGCCAACCCAGTGGCTGTTGTAAATTGTTACCGTGCTACTGACATCAAAAGATGTTGAAGGTCTTCTCCAGCAGTACTGACAGAAGCCTATTGTACAAGGAATTAAAAAAACCCCACCAGACGGCCCCCACACCCACACAACAAGCTTTGTATTCTTTCACAAGAACAAGATAGGATATGAGAATTTTCTCATGCATAAATTTGGTTGTCTGGTGCTTTGGGAAAGAATACCTCCCCGTGTGCTGACAGCAGCCAGTAGGCATTGGTTCTAAAATTGACACAGTGGCTCGAGTGCAACACAGTTTAAAAGCTATCATTAAAGACTCGACGTGAATGCCGTGATTTTCCTTTAGGCTGATATCATGCCCATTTTCCATGAAAGTGAAAAAAAAAAGAAAAAGAGAAAATACAATTTTAGCAGTTCCAAGAAAGAAACTCTATTAAAAGTAGTTGCCCCTCCCAGCTATTTAGCCTATTTAGACTACCAGGTCTTTGGGACATTGATTTTCTTTTACTGTGCATTTGTGTTGGACTCTATATAGTGGATGAGTTCTTGCAATATAAATCAATTCGTAACAGGTGACTGAAAGCATTTTTCCCTCAATGCAGTATTTCTTTCTCACTGCCCAACATTTTGGAAGATGATAAATAGGGAGGAAAGTATTTTATAAGACTCGACTAAAGAAAAAAACCCATGTATTTGCAATCTGAAAGGAAGCGCTGGAAGGTTATAATTCAGCAACAAAAGGCTCTGGAAGGAAGCATGCCCTAGCAACTGTCTTTGTATAGAGAAATCAGTCGCTCGTTTATCTTACAGAAGTCAACTTTTGTAACACTGTTTGCATTGTGCCCTCTAATGACTGACGTTGCGACGGGGCTGTCGAGCTAAGAAGGGAAACAGTGTGAAAGTGAACCGGGATGTAAAGACCCCATGACAAAATGAAAAATGGTATGAGAAGGCTTTGCCGCTTAAATGAGTCAAGAGCCGTGTGAATGCTTAAAGCGGTGAGACGTACTGGGAATTGTGTTTGTGTACTTAGCGATGCTCCAGAATGACCCAAGTGGGTACGCCTTACAGTTAAATGTAAATCGAGGTGAATGAAA
>NW_009192189.1:11684-12922 GCF_000690835.1 Fulmarus glacialis | reverse complement strand
AAAATGTCCTCTTTCCCTTGTCCATGCATGGGGGTCACATTCTGCCTTCAGAAAGGTGCTGAGATGCTGGAGAAATCCCTGAGGCCGGGTACATCATTTCCCTGCTCTACTTTGGGTCCCAGCAGAGCTGCCGGGCTGGTTTCTGAGCCCCAGCTCCCAACCGCTCCCCGACACGATGGAGAATTTACAAGGAATCCGCAGTCTTGCATCTGGCCCTCCTACAGCTCTTAGGGGCATTAATTTCACCCCGTGTAGACAGTCTGTTGGCTGGTTTTTGCCTGCCTCCACTTCTCTTTTCCTTCTATTACACCTTCTTGTCCTTTCTTTCTCCTATTTTCAGCTGTCACAGTATTTCTTTATAACTAAAAAAAAAACCTGTCTGCCTATAGGCTGCAAGAAAGGGCTTGCTAATATTCACCTTCTTTTCTTGTTTCCGATGCATAAAAATCCTTTCTGTCATGCTGGAATTATGTAGAAGAAAAAAGATATTTTCTTCAATGGGATAAAGCTAGGATGGAGAGATGTTTAAAGCAGAGCTCTTTTGGGGGGTAATTGTTGTAATGCTATTGAAAGAGAATAAATACATCAGCCTGAGGCAAGGTTTTTGAAGCACTTAGGTCCGCCTTTCATTAAATTTCTGGAAAAAAGGAATAGGGGAAAAAAGGTATTAACTAAACAGTTGCACTGAGAAACAAGTTATTAAAGAACCCGTTTCCCTCCCCTTGCTCGGTTGAGATGGGCCATTTAGCTGTTTAACTTGTTCATCAGCGGGTCTGCGCCCCACTCTGCCTGGCTGAGAGGGGTCAGGACCACCGTGGGACCTGGGGGGACCTCGCAGAGGCAGAGTTTTCTCGGGGTGCAGCCTGTTTGAGTAGCACCACTTTAAAGGCTAGGCACCGCGGGAATTGGGAACCCAGTTGCCTTTTCCAAAGCTTGCTCCCAAAGATCGGAGCCTGAGCGGCTGCATTTGATGCAGAAGCGGGGCCAGCCAGGCCGTCATGTCCTGTGCCCACCGTGGGACCTGGGGGGACCTCGCAGAGGCAGAGTTTTCTCGGGGTGCAGCCTGTTTGAGTAGCACCACTTTAAAGGCTAGGCACCGCGGGAATTGGGAACCCAGTTGCCTTTTCCAAAGCTTGCTCCCAAAGATCGGAGCCTGAGCGGCTGCATTTGATGCAGAAGCGGGGCCAGCCAGGCCGTCATGTCCTGTGCCCCCAGGGGTGCTCACCCAGACAGGAGTC
>NW_009192189.1:9134-11580 GCF_000690835.1 Fulmarus glacialis | reverse complement strand
GAGCAGCCCCTGCAGAGGGGGTGCAGGACCCATGGCGGGATCTGGGCTTGGGAGGGAGCATCTGATGAAGGTGCTAACGCATCTGGTTGTGATAACCCCTAGAGGAAAGGAGACTGCAAAGCAGCACCCTTGCGATAAGGACCGGGAATGCGTGGCTCCTCCTGACCCGGCGGGGGCTCAGCACTGGGCCCCCGGTGCTCAGCACTGGCCCCAGGACAGGTTTCCAGCCCTGCTGAGTCGACTGGGGAGCCTGCACCTCCAGGCCTCTGTGCTGGTCCTGTGCTTGCCATTATGCAGAATTGGAATTGCACTATTCTGTTACTATTTAATCTTTTCAGCCAGACCATTCGTTTCCTTCCCTCCTGGGTGCATCATACATTTACAAGCGATCAATACGAGGAGCATCATGCCCTGCTCTGCCTCGGGGACTCTCTAAACACCAGCTGGCTTAATTTGCTTGATTTGGTATTGTTTTTTAAGTTTTAAAAAACTCTTTCTTTAGAGTTCACATACAGATTAAGAAGTTTGGCGCACAGCTATTCAGCAGTTACTTACTAGCTCTGCGTGCCAAATTAATGGCTGCACATCAGGGTCTTGGGATACCCGTCCTCTTCTGTTTTATTTTCACCCACTTCCCCCTATTCTGGCAACGCGGCATGCTCTATTGTACAGTACTTGGGCTTTCAGAAAATGCAGGCTCTTACGCCTTGGGACCGTGAATGTTCCTCGGCAGGAAGTTTTGCCTCGGTCTCTGCTGGTGTCTTGGGACGCTTAATCCTTTCAGGGTTTCTTAGCTGCTGCCGAGTTTCAGAGTCGTATATTATTAATGCTGGGCAGCCGCTGGCTGATTGATTAAGTCTCCACTGATTCTTTGTGCGGCTTTGGCAAGGGGGCAGCTGAATTTGAGGGGTGAGGCTGCAGGCTGCGGGCACAGGCAGGGGGAGCACGCGTCCCCGCAGTAATCCCAAGAGTCCCCGTGTCTGAGACATATCCCTGTTTGCAAGTCTTCTCCCACGTCCTTCTTTCTTTAGCACCATGATCGCCAAAGCACCAAGAGACCACCTGGTTTTGACCATGGCATCCTCTGGCTCCCTCAGGTCTCCTTCCCTTCCTGATCACGCACATCCTGGATCTGGTGGGTCCCTCTACCCTAGCAGCTGGGACAGTCTGGTGAGGAACAAGCTGAAGGATTTCTCTGCCCACAGATGTTGTTCAGGCTACTACGGCCTGTTTAGCACTAAGCACTCAATGGCCAAAGGGCTTGCAAGAAACCCCTACCAAAAATGGCATCAAAGAGTTAGGCCTCCATCAAAACCACCAGAAGATGACCACACGACTAATACAAGTTTAACCAATTTCTGTTTCCATGTAGGTGGATGCTTTTAAATGTGTGTAAAGTAGCTCTGTAACATTGGTTTGTGTGTGGACTTTGCCTAAAAAATGTAGAAGAGAGAGAGAAATTTTCATTTAGGAAAGTGAGGCATCTAAGAGTTTGAAGAACGTTTTGTAGGTGGTAGCAAAAATGAAAATATGAAAACACAAGACACGCTTTGAGAACTAAATATTCCCTCTGCAAATTTGTTTTGTTTCTTTTGTATATTTGCTTCTCATTCTTTTCAAACATTAGCACACATTTAAGCATATATGAATATGATAAGCCAGACAGACCAACTAGTATCTGTGGTGAGACCAACTGATATCTGCGATGAGGCCAAAATAGCACAGAAAGTGATGTTATCTTAGTATTTGTGCTTTAGCCTAGATGCTTGCGCATTCTGTCTGACTCCATCTGTATCTGTCCATTGCTAACGCAGTCCACTTGCTGTACTGTATTTTGCTTATTCCTGCTTTGATGATCCAGGCATTTTAATAAGACAGGAAAGGATCATTTGAAAAGTTTTTGAAAGATTTTGCTATTTGCATTGCTGCTGAAAAGTCTTTTAAGGACTTTCAAGGTCAGTTTTGAAGTTTTATTTGTACTGGTTACATCTGACCCCTGTGAGATAGCAGCTGAAATCTATTCATTAAAAATAAATAAATTAGAAAGTCATCATTAGCCAGGAGGCGGGGGGGGGGGGGGGCGGGGTATGTGTGCACCAACGTAACAAGCAGGAGGTGTTTACAACATGTTCAAGATCCTCTTCTGTTCTGTTTACTGTTCAGGTTTTTCACAGGAATCTTTTTCGTGGCAGGTCTCAGCAGCAAGTCATACAGTTAGGAACAGCACACTTGTAAACCCACAAGTTAAACAGAGTGGAAGGCAGCATTTTCCAGTAGCAGTTAAAGCCGTGCCCCAGCTCCGGGCTGGATCACCAGGCACTCCGACTGCCCCGCGTCGCTCCCGATGCCGAAAGCAGCCGGCTCCATTGTTTTTATGGCCAACCTGTGGCATGAGCACGGGGCCACGCTGGCAGGGGGCTCCGGCTCCCCCCTGACCCGCAGGCGA
>NW_009192189.1:8881-9114 GCF_000690835.1 Fulmarus glacialis | reverse complement strand
TGGCCTTCCTTTCTCTATCACTTTCCCCGCGACTGGTGAAGGAAGGGGCACCAGGGTGGGGAGGCACCGCTCGGCTTGTGTTTCAGCAAATGCAGGACGCCGGTCATGCCTTGAGCCTGGCCACGCATCAGACGTCTCTGGAGAGACTTGCAGCTGAAATGCTCTTAGTAAAACTGTATTTAAAAGCAAAACATTGAGCAGAATAAAGCTACAAGCACAGGCAGCCACCGAAA
>NW_009192189.1:5342-8849 GCF_000690835.1 Fulmarus glacialis | reverse complement strand
CGCTCCACGGTAAATGGCAGGGCCTTCAGCCTTGCCGGCAGAGCCATGCTGCTTCAGAGCTTGATTTCTAGGGGTATCTAGGGGCTGCCGGGCTGCTCTTGCCCTCTGGCTACGTCCTGTTTTCTTTGCATTTGCCAACAGCGTGAGTAATGCCAGCGGCTGACAGGGCAGCTGGCACTGAGCATGCTACGCTGGCTTTTCATATCTAATTACCCCCTTACACTAGGCTGTCTAGCTGTTAAATTACCTATCTGTCATGAAGATATCCAAGTATAGTCACTCACGGTCTTTGTGCTATCCCTGGTTCTTCCTTTGTGGGGCAAAAACTCTGCCTAGGATGAATAGATATCTATGTTTCAGAGGTTTGAATTTCTTTTTTTCCTCGTACTTATTTATGTTGGTGATGGCTGGGCACACAGAGCTGGGTGCTGAGGTTGTGAGTGCTATTCCTGCAGTGCTGCAAAGGTGTATTTGTCTTTGGGAGGGAGAAAAAGATAAAGGTTTTACAGTGTGCCCCAAGGATGCTTTGGATCTTGGGTTTTTTTAATCTCTCCTGGAAAATCATGCTGCAGCTGGAAACTCTCTGCTAAAGATCCTTTTATATCTAAAAAAAAGGTGTGATTATACAGTACCATGACATGCAGATCTGCAAATACTAATCTAATTGAAAATGTAACTGCAGAATATTTGTCTAGTTCAAGATACCAAGACAGACATCATGCTAGCCCTCTTTCTAGTCTATATAATAGCATTTAGCTGGTGCGGTATCTCCTGTACCTGGGCATTGCTTGTGCCCCGGAGACTCTTTGGGCTTTGCTGTGCGTGATCCTTACTCTCTTTCCCCTGCCAGGTCCATGGGAAATGCATGTGCAAGCACAACACAGCAGGGTCCCACTGCCAGCACTGTGCCCCGCTCTACAACGACCAACCTTGGCAGGCTGCCGACGGCAAAACTGGAGCCCCCAAAGAGTGTCAGTGTAAGTAACCAGCTGGGAACAGCCTCTTCAGAGCCTCTGCCCGAGCAAAATACTTCCTCCTTGCGCACCTTTCTCCTGTGGTTCCAAGAGGCAGCAGATACTGGGGCGATGGGCAGGTGTTTGCTCCACAAGCGTAGAGCCAATGCCACACTCCTGCCCAGTGCCCACCGCATGTTTGTATGGTAGGGACGGCCCTGTTCGCAAAGCTCCTCGCTTGGAAATCCTCATGAGACCGTGTTGTCTGTCGGTGTGGCCTTTCTGTGGGACTCAAGCGCATCTCCTTGAGACATGTCTTCTGTCACAGGCAAACTGCAGCCCGCCAGGCTGCATTGGAGGTGATGGGGGCCCAGCATTGTCCCCTCCATGGGCGCACGTTTTGACAAACACGTTTGCGGGAGGTATAGCCTTCTGCTGCTGGACGTGGGCTCTGCTCAACCCCCCTGGGCACTGGGGGCGGGGGGAGCTGTAGGCTCCAGGAGGTTTGAGGATTACTTCTGCGGTGCTGGGGAGGGATGCTCGGGGTGAGTGCAGGCTGCAGGGGACCGCAGAGGTCACGACGTGATCTGCTTCAGTAACAGCAGCAGTCTAGCCAGAAGGGCGCTGAGGGAAGGTTTGCAGGCGTGCTAAGCACCGTCCTGCTGTGAATACCGTGCTATCAACACTTAAGCTAACATCAGCCTGCCAGTGTGGGCTGCGGTCACACCTGGCTGCCGTATGGATGTTCCCCAAGGGAGTCACAGTGAGCCCCTATTTCCACCAGCTGTATTTGATGTGCAGGAGTTGGAACAGATCTCACTTGGCCCCTGACTCCAGGCGTGTGGGCATCCAGACTTCCTCCACTGCCAGCGCAGGGAAAGGGGGTTGTTCGCCCTCTCTCACACGTCTCCCCTTCACCTGCCTTTTCCCTCCGTTACCTGCAAGGAGCATCCTGACAGCACCCGCGTGGCAGATGCTGTACAGGGCACTGCTGATTTCTAAAGCAGGGAGGGAAGGATTCAGCCCCAGCAGGAACAATGAATGTGGGAGGTCTCCCTGCGCCAGCCTGACCACGTTGCTGTCCTTGTACTGGGAAAGCCATACTGGAAATAAAAGAGTTAAAGAAATTATTTTTTCTTAAATGCCACCTCTAGAAGTTGCAAAGCGTGGATGAAAATGTGATGATACTTCATGCATTTGAATGAATAACGGGTTCATAGGTCAGGTCTCCCATTCCAAAATGTGGTTTGGGTTTTTGTGTCTCTTTTCTATAAATCAACATCTTTCACTGCCTTAATGAGTCTTTCTGTTCCCTTTGGCTTTGTCTCAGCATGCAAGTGTAATGGGCATGCCGACACTTGTCATTTTGACATGGATGCGTGGCTGGCATCGGGCAATCGCAGCGGTGGCGTCTGTGACAACTGTCAGCACAACACGGAAGGGCAGCACTGCCAGCGCTGCAAGCCGGGCTTCTACCGGGACCTCAGGAAGCCCTTCTCTGCCCCGGACGCCTGCAAACGTAAGTCAGCCACCTTTTACTAGTAAAATGTTTCTGTTAAGTGGGAGGGCATCAAAGGAAAGGTGAGATATCTTCCTGCTACTCCTTGGAGCAATCTTCTTGCTTCAGTGATGGACTGAAGTTCTTTGAATTCCCTTATTGATGCTGTTTGCAAAAAGCAATGGCGCAGTTTGCAGGGCGAAAGCTTGTGGATGCTGTTGACAAATCTATCCTGAGGATCCCTGTAGCTCGGGGGCTGGGGAAGAGAGATGATTCATTGACTTTCTCCTGCTATTTTTGGAGAGCAAAAGCTGCATCGTGTTTACATGTTCTCCTTGTTTGGTGATTCCCACAACCCCAGAAGCGGGGTGCCTCAGCCAACAGGGGTGCAGCTGATAAATAGCATCGCCCACCAGCACATGTTCGCAGCAGCAGCAGGTGGGTATGGAGGGAGATACGGGAACACGAGTTAAGTGATATTCCAGAAGGCGTGACACCAAGGAGCCAGGCCAAAGGCAATGAGTTGGCCACATGTGGAATTAAATATTTCCCAAGCAAAAGCAGTGATCCAAAACCACACTCCCCAGGGACCACTGTGAGGATGGTGACTCACCGTGGGGGACTCCGGATCCCCAAACCGCGCTGAGCACATTACACTGGTCAGCGAAATATAGGGTGCAGCCACGCTCTCTGCTCTGTGCCTACAGCCACCCGCAGGCTTCACCAGATCTCTCCTCGCTGACCCAAACCTGCAGGAGGACCTTCGTGGGTGGCAAAAAAAAATCCAATTGACACCCTGCTTGTTTCATTTGAGGGGACACTGAGCGCATCTCTCTCCTCCAAAGGAGAAGTACCTACATTTAAAGGAAGAGAAAGCCTTCTGGGGTGGGGAGCTGCACCCTGGGCTGGGAGGGTGTGTGCAGTTTCACTTTCGTCTGCGGGGTCGGGTAGGGAACAACTGCTTTCGTCCCGCTCCTCGCTGTGCATCATCCTCATGAGACTCGGGGCGGCCCCACCAGCCTGTCACAGAAGTCCTCCTCCTCTCCACCTTTCACT
>NW_009192189.1:3332-5324 GCF_000690835.1 Fulmarus glacialis | reverse complement strand
CTGAACCGCCTTTTTTACAACCCTAATTCTCTTTATGAAAACAGAATTGACCACAGTTCTCCATTACTTTTGTAAATAATTATTTCACTGCTGTAGTATGCACACAAATTTGTTTTTTTAAACAGTGAATTTAATGACTTTTTAAAGTTCCTTTACCTACTTGTGTACATCCAAGTTCCAAGTCTCCTTCTCTGAAACATCAGATACTTTCCCTCCGTAATTATTGCCAGAACTTAGGCAACAAACTTTTGTTTTGGAGTCTCATTAGTAAAAAAAAAGGCTTAAATCTTGCACTTAGACCCAAAGCAGGGGCTTTTGAGGGTTTTTTCCTAACTCATGGATTTAGCCTTGTTGATTAAAAAAAAACACAGTTGGATTAATTGATTCCTGGTAGATAACACAAGATGGAATACTGAAATAAATTCTGTATGGGACCCTCAAGCTCCGAAATGTGCTTTTACTGGGATTGTGCTACCTTCGCTGGGACTGTAATTCCTGATGCTCTTTATATGCCAGCTCCCATCAGAGAAGAGCACGCACTTTTCCGAGGCCATTGAAGCCAAGTCAAGCTTTGGCACTGATTTGAGTGAGGTCTACTGGACACCTAAAAATAATGCCCTTCACCTTGGAGGTGGTAGGAGTGGCCACCATCTCCTGTGACGTCTCATGCAGCCCATTGAGGAGATGAAGTTTCACAAGGGACCCATCATAGGGTTTTCCTAGTGCCAAAATGCCCAGTCCAAAATCTGTGGCTGTTCGGAGGGTCCGAGAGGTGCCAACGGCACCTCCTGGGCTGGCCAGCGCGGAGCCTCCTTCCTTGCAAAACCAGATGGAAACACAGGTCTCGGGACGTATTGCTGCAAAACGGCCACGTCTCGAAGGGGAGGCTGCCGACAATGAGCGTGTGCCTGTGTGCGAGTTAGACCAACGCTAAAGAAGTCAGGCATTACATCATGTCATTAGTTATATGTTAGCCAAATCCCAGGAGACTCAATTAAAAAGTTTCTCCCAGCCCTTCTGGGGAGGAGGAAGCTGTGGAGATGAAATGATTAATGGGTGTTTTTGTTGACATATGCCGGTGCTTGCTCTTCTTGGCTTTCTGCATTCGTCTCTAAATCACTGGCCCATGGCATTCCACTTTCCACATTTTTTCCCCCCAGAAAAGCGTACCTGACATAAAGACTATAAATTTGTTTCCGTTACTCTTTATGTAACCCTCCAGCCTCTTTATGGACCACTATGTATTCATGAACTCTGGTACTTAAAAGCCAAAAGTAGCATGTATTTGACAAGAACTGCAAGATAGCCTTGAGTACAGTGAGAAAAAGTCTACATTTATTTACCTTCTGCATTAAGTACATCTACTTCGTTGCTCTTTTCTTTTTTTGAATTACAGAGCATGAAGTACTCAAGTCAGGGAGACAACTTTCCCGGCATAAACTGGGTTCCACAAAAATGTCGGGATTATCTGAATGCTTTCCTTTCAGAGACGCTATTGACACAAACATACAGATGATTTCTCTCTGGGCTTTTCAAACCCTCACAAATGCTCTCCTCCCTAAGACCCCTCTCTGGTCTCCTGCTGCCAGGGCTGCTCCCCGCACCCGGGGACTCGGCATCTCACGGGGAAGCCCAGCAGCTTGCAGGGCCGAGGCAAATAACTAATGACTATTAAATTAAATTATATAAGACCTATTACAGGCTATGCCTGGCACATTTCCAAGGACCGTGCCATGGTCTGCAATAACAAGGGACGTGCGTGGTGCCCTGTTACTCTTTCCGGGAAGGCCATGGCGTTGCCTGCTTGCTTCTGGCTCAAGGCACCGTTATTGCTCAACCGCAGGGTAGCACTGAAAATTTAAAAATACCAAGGTCAAAGTAAATAAAGGTGTTGTTAAGCCATAATCTTTAAGAATACTTTAAAGACTCTTGTAGGCAAAGAGTGTATATAATATTTGCTCAGGAGTAGGTGTGTAGCCGATAAAACGAGAC
>NW_009192189.1:0-3295 GCF_000690835.1 Fulmarus glacialis | reverse complement strand
CTCTTCCCCCCCGCCATACCTATCGGTCCTTTTCTTTACATCCCTCATGAATTTTTAAGCCTCAGCTACAGTATAATTGCAGACAATAAATCGGGTTTTATAATTGCAGAGTTTATTTTTGCTTTTCAACTGTAGGTTTTTGAGAATAAATATTTATCATTTCCAAAGGTTAGCTGGCAGCTGAAGAAACCACAACAGTATCACCAATCCAGGGTGGGAAAATCCAGCTCCGCTGGAGTCCTGCTCACTGGGTTTTGATCCCAATCAGCATGTGCGATGCCGGGACAGGCAGCTGTTAATTCATATGCATGTGGAAGTCACGTGCAAAATATTGCTATGTAGTACAGGTTGGTAAATTGGCATTTTAACGATGCTGCTTACAAATCGAAAAGAAAGCAAGATCAAGCTTGTGGAAGGTTTCTCTTGGTGCCAGGCTAGTGGTGCCCAGCCAGCCCTTCTCTCACTGAGCTCCCTTGGCCGTGGAAACCCCAGCCTCCCTGGTGGGGTGGCCACAGCACGAGACAGGCACTGTCCCAAAGCCTCGCACTGAGAGTCTCGTGCTCTGCGCCCGTGTATCCACCACGAAGGACCATCCAGCACTGTCTGTAGCTGCTTTATCTGCTGCTCAGCTGCTCCTCTCACCTTCCTGGATGTGGGTCTCCTACTACCTGTGCTACAGTGAAGTGCAGCTTGAGTGGAAGGAGGAAAACAGGGTCTAAAACCAACACTCAGCGCAGCAGCCCACGAAGGAGCAGTAGCTGCAGCTGCCAAATGTTGTATAATCGGTCCTGCAGTCTTTTTCTTCCTGCCATTGCCATAGTATGGAAGCATTTGGTCCTATTTTCATGCATTTCTTTCGAAGTTGGTACAACATGCTCACATTTGAGCTCTAGAGTCTCATTTCTGTGCCCGGTGCGTAGTGACAGGCTGCACTTTATGTCTCTGCATTGCTCAGCACGTCCCCACTGCAGCACATCGCAAACGTTTACCATGTTGTAAGTTTGCCACCCAAAGCATCCAGATTAATGCTGCTTAGTGTCATCTTGGGCCTCCACCCAAGATGCAAGACGAAAAATCTTCAATTCGCTGGCCACCGATGGAAAGCAGGTCGGCGCCCTGGTAGCTCGTAGGGGAGCAGCCAGGAAGGACGGGGCCCATGGAGATGGGTGCGCAGCACTTGTAGAAATGACCAACCTTTACAACAGCTGTCTTTGCAGCTTTTATTAAAAAGTACAGCCAACTACATCCTCATTTTTAATTGCCATTTTAATTGCCTATGAGCTTGCTGCTGTATTTTTCGTAACAGCCTTTGTAAATTTAATATTCTTGCCTCACCATGGTGTTGCCATTGCCATTATATTTTCCATTAAGAAAAAAATACTGTGAAAGCATTGTCTAAAACATAAAAAGCTCCAACCCCGGTAGGGCTGGGTGTAAAACTCACCTGAAACCCAACCGAAACAGGACCAAATCTCTCTCTGAGCAGTGGGTTTAGCTCACTGACTGCAGGAGAATAGAAGAGCTTTAAGTGCTTGATATTTCCCCTGAAGGGCCTGAGGAATGCCAGAAATACCCACCACATCTAGTAGAAAAAGAGAGCATTTGGCTACATGTGTCAGGTATAAAACACTTCACAGACTTCAGGGGAAAGGTATGCGAGTCTCGGTGAGCGCTGTTGAAAACTATGCTATTAAAGGTACCGGAGTTCACTGCCTGCAGCTAGTTATGCAGTTTGTGGAGAGGCTTTCTAATCTTTTAATTTTATATAATTATATTTGTTTGGGAATGGAAAGGGTGGGGAAAATTTGGGGATTACTTTGGCAAAGATTTTGGAATCGTAGTCGCCTCTAAGTTAACTGCCAATATTAATCTATCCTTTAATATTTTGAAACGACACTCCAGGTATGTCAAATCCCTGAAACCACAAAAATGTTGTCAGAGCAAAAATTAAGTATATGTGTGCAGCAGTAAGTATTTTAAGAGAAAGAAAGGTTGTGTTGCATGCAGTGGCTTTTCTGCTTTATTGCCTTCACAGTTGCAAAATAAAAATATTTGTATTAGAATTTGGTGAAAATTTTCCTTCCAAATGAGATTTTCTCAGGAAATCTAATTTTTATGTAAATGGAGTTTTAGACAAAAGTCTTTCAGCAGGGATTTTTTTGCCATAATGCACAAGGCTGACCGTAACATGTCCTGGTCAGAGAACCAAGCCCTGAGGGAAGGAGAGCACGAGTCACTCAGCTACTGGTCCTGCGGGGCACCGCGTTGCCTGCTGGCCAGGCCAAATGTCAGTGGTTTGGCTCACGCTTTTGATAACTGTATTTCTGATCTTTGAAAAGATTAACATCTTTTGGGGAAAAAAGATTGTAGTCTTGCAACAGACACAAATTACGTTTATGCAAAAGAAAAATCCTAAGAAGTAGGATTTCACTTCACCCATTTTAGGGCATCCTTTCTGATTTGTGAGAATGGCTGTTTCTCCCAGTGTGTCCCAGTACGCTTCCAGTGCATTGTTCTGCTGCAGGGGGTTGTAGGGGAGGAAAAAAGAGCAGATGGCGTTTCTGACATCCACTCTGCAAACCCGTGTCCCGAAGTATATGCAAAAGCGTATTTCTGAGCCATCGGTGTCCTCATTCTTTTTTTTTAATGTTTTGAAATGATGGCTTTAAAAGAAAAACAGACAGAGACAGAGGGGTACTTTTTGCTCAGCCTCCAGTTTAATTAAAATGACCATTCTGAGGGGTTTTATTAACCTCCTGGATGCAAGACAGTGTTATTACTTTAGAAAGCAATTATGTTCTGATTCATTTTTGCAATGAAGCACCCACAGCTGCTTAAACATCACTGTGAGCCAGGCACAATCCCTGGGTACTTGGCTGGACTGGAGTCCAGATACTATAAGGAAAGTAATAAAGGCCTGTTTGGCAAAACATAACACGAAACCAGGGTAGATTGACTAATTAAGATACCTCACAAAAGTTAAAGTCATACGGTTTCTAAAGGGAGATTCTGGTCAGATTTATGCAGGTGAGAGGAAAAAAAAGCCCAGAAACATCATTGTCCCTAGGCAGAGTGGTGGTTTCGCAGGTATCTCCCGTGCCTTTGTCCCGCAGAGCTTTTGCACTCACAGATGCTCTTTCTTCCCCCTCGGTGTCCCCCGCAGCCTGCTCCTGCCACCCCCTGGGATCAGCCACACTCCCCCTGGGCCCCCGCACCTTCTGCGACCCCAGCACGGGCGACTGCCCCTGCAAGCCCGGCGTGGCGGGGCCCCGCTGCGACCACTGCCTCCCCGGCT
>NW_009192188.1:0-2516 GCF_000690835.1 Fulmarus glacialis | reverse complement strand
CCCCGGCCGGCGGCCTCTCCCGCAGCCCCAGGGTGCGTGGGGAGCTGCCACGGTGAACCACGGGTACCGCACCACCCAGGGGAGCAGGATCAGGCCCCGCTCCCTGCCCCTGGGGGGTGATGGGAGCATCCCACCCCATCCCATCCCATCCCCAGGGGGGATGCCGGGCTCCCCCGGAGCAGCATCGGAGCAGCTCCAGTGCCAAGCGGCTCCCGCTCCGCCACCGGAGCAACTTTGGTTGGAAGAATTTCCTTTGGTTTGACCTTAAAATGTTCGAGCTGTGCCTCAAAGCCTGAAATCAAACCCAAACGTGCTGCCCGACCCAGAACAGTTGGGTGTTGCTTGACTTTCGATTTGCTAACAATTTTGAACCAGTTTTCATTTCAAATCAAATTACTTCTATTTCATTTTTTAGAGGCAGGGAATGGGAAATTGCCAATAAACTGAAAAAAAAAAAAAAAAAGATTAGACGCCGCCCCAGCAAGGGAATCCCTGCAGCCGGGGGGGCCGAGGGAATAGCTGGGGCTTCCAAAATACAGCCCTGGACCTGGGCAAAGAAGGTTATATGGGGGGTTATGCTGGTTTGGAAGTTGTCCTGCATCTTCGTTTTGATTCCCTGCATGATGCTGTCAGCCAACAGAGATGTCCCTTTAGTATGGTAATGGATGTGGGTGTTTCCAGCAAGGGAATCCCTGCAGCCGGGGGGGCCGAGGGAATAGCTGGGGCTTCCAAAATACAGCCCTGGACCTGGGCAAAGAAGGTTATATGGGGGGTTATGCTGGTTTGGAAGTTGTCCTGCATCTTCGTTTTGATTCCCTGCATGATGCTGTCAGCCAACAGAGATGTCCCTTTAGTATGGTAATGGATGTGGGTGTTTTTCTTGCAGAAGTTAAACCCAGATTTATATATCTAGGAAATTGGGTCTCCCTTTGGGTGGGGACGCACAGGAGGGGAATGGCCTCTCCCGGGGAGCACCCCCGGGGCAGCCGGGTCCTACCCTGGGGCCGAGCTGAGCAGATCCTGAAATGGGGCCTTTACCTGGACGTTAGATCAGCTGCTTCCAGCTCTCCTTGGCAGCTTCTTAATATCAACTAGATCACAGTATTAAAGTTAACTTTCTCTTAAACAGGCTTAATTAACGTCCTTCAGACAAACATAAATTAATCCTGGGTTGCTCTGGAGGATGTGGAGTTTCCCCTTGATCGATTGCCAGCCCTGGCTCTAGATAAACTTCTTGGAAAGCCAGGTCTCGCGTTTGGTCATCCGTGACGTTGCACCTGGGAGCTGGTGAGCTGGCGGCATCCTCCTGTCCTCAGTAGTCGGCCCTGCTCCAGGCTGTGGGCACAGAGATGTGGCTCTGGATGTCACCACAGCCATGTATGACCGTGCATGACCATTCACCACCATGCAGGACAATGTATGACCATGCACAACCATGCATGACCACTCACCACCATCCATGACCACACACAACCACACATGACCATGCATGACCATGTACAACCATATATTACCGTGCACAACTGTGGATGACCACACATGACCACTCATGCATGACCACGGCAACCGTGAATGACCATGCATGACTGTATATGACCACATATGACCACGCATGGTTGTGAAATGACCACAGACCACCACCACACATGCAGCCACCCTGCCCTAGCTATTCTCTCGGCCCCCCGGCTGCAGGGATTCCCTTGCTGGGGTGGCGTCTTGGCCACGCACAGTCGTGGATGGTTTGTCTCCCATGAACATGCTTCTTGACCTTGACCACCCTTGCAGCACCTACAGCATCTTGCCATTGCAGGGTGACAGATCAGAGGAGAAGGACCTTCTCCTGCTACTTGCTCTTTTCCTTTGATGCCATTCTTTATGAGAAGGGCCGGAAAGCGGTCCTTCCCTTGTCTCCTTCTTCAGAGGAAAACAGGGAAAAAAAGGTGGAAGATTTGGTAGGAGGTCAAAGGAACCTGGGGTTGAAAATCACTGTCTTTTGGGAAGCTGCTGAAGGTCTTCCAGCACAGCAGGAACCTGCATGGATCTCCCAGGAAACGGGGATGGAAGAAGCCAGGTTAATTCAGCTTGAATTGGTGGCAGCATTTGCCTGTTTTGATAAAAGAAACACCCAGAGCTGCTTGAGTTGCCTCCAGTGCAGAAACCTGCAGGAAAAGGAAGGGGGAAGATGCTCACTTTGCAGGCAGGGAAACTGAGGCACGGAGGATTTGATGGCCTTTTTGGGGTGCAGCACCCATCCCGGCCCCAAAGTCCTTGAGCAAGGGCCTGAGAGCCTTGAAAGTCACCCAGGTCAGAGCAGGATTTTCCCTTTCACCCAGCGCTGTGCACAGAGCAGCTCCGAGGCCGTATCCCGCTCAGCATCACCCCATGAAGCAGTGGGGGGGGAAGCGACGGCGGGGGCTAAAGGGCCCGTGGCCATGGGGGGACATGGTGCCTGGGTCCCAGTAGGGTGTCAGGCGGGCAGGGAACGAGGGACCCCATCCCAGCCGCGGTTGGAGGGA
>NW_009192187.1:39010-58974 GCF_000690835.1 Fulmarus glacialis | reverse complement strand
ATAATTAATAATTAATAATTAATTGAATCGAGAACAATTAAAAACTTAGAAATGAATATGTTGGATTTTCTGGCCTCTTGTCATTTTTATCATGACCATCATACAGCAGCTTTCAGAGTCAGGACCGTTCTCAAGCATACACAGAACTTACGCATGATAACCATCCTCCTTTGAGCCCAGTGAAAATAAATAAACATTCCAATTTAAGCATATGGCTCGTTCCCACTCCTTTCCCCAAGTGAAGCAGGGCTCAGACTGTTTTCTTACCTGGGTATGGCACTCTCCCTTTTGTTACCAGCTCTGTCAGTAGGATCCCAAAAGACCACACATCTGACTTTATTGTGAACCTTCCATACAATGCCGCTTCTGGTGCAGTCCATTTAATGGGAAACTTTGCACCTAATGAAAGAATAAATGAGTCTTAATCAGAATAGAGACAGAATCAAAGTACCAGTTCGCAGGTGACTGTTGTGTTCTGCAACACGTGCAGGTGGACAGAGCTGCAGGTAATTGTTAACAAACAGCTCCATGGAGTACAGTCAGAGAGGACAGGCGGGTGGAACATGTAGGGCAGAAGGAAAGACTTAGCAGGGAAGGGATGGGTTTGTCCCACATCCCAAGAAAAGGCTAAGACATTTTAATTCAGGTTTGAAGTTTTATAAAAGAAAAAAAAAATTAAAAAACAATAAGCCCAATATAATAGAAATTCTTTCTCCCAAAGTGTTTTAAATTAACATTTCCCTGTGACATTTGCAAGTCAAACACAGTTAGCACGTATGAATAGAAGTGAGATTTATTGGAAATGTACCTCTGAGTTTCCCTGCTCAAGCTGAGCAAAATGCAAAACAAACAAACATGGTAAAAACGTAAATTAAAAACAAACCTAATATTTCATTAGAAACATGCAAGGACTTAAAAATAATACTGCCATTCGAGTTGCTTGGAGTGCAATGATGTCAAGGCACAACTTTGGCCTGTGATTTATAACTTGACAGTGTACTTTAAGCTCCTGGCACTGAAAAGCCTGTAGTGCCTTAAATACGTGCAGTTGTAATGTGCTCATCCATCATCAGAGCTTGCAGGAGTCAGTTGTGGTAAGGATGGTAAGATAACAAGCCTTTAAACACTGATTTATTTGCTTTTCCAATCATTTACTGTTTTCTTAGGGAAAATATTTTCAGTATGACTTTAAAGAAAAGTCTTGTGGTAATAATTAACTCGTAGTATGCACGAAAAATATGCAGACATTTCCCTGGTGCCTTGTATTAACATACAGGCAAAAGAGTTGCATTGCTTATTGCTGATCCCTAGTGACAAACACTCTTGAATTTGGAAACAGACTGACTTTGACTTCTCACCACCCTCTCATAAAAGTTCCCTTAGCTTTCAGGAGGAGTGTGGAAAGTGTAACAACGTGGACAAATCACTCTCAGGGAGTGAAGTTATGGCACTGTTTACAGTGCCCTGCCGGCGCGGTTCTGCCATCATATCCAGTGCTCGATGCCCCGTATCTTCTGCTATACGCCGCAGTCTGACTTGACTCAGAGTACAAAATAAACGTGGTAATTCTCATCTCCTTACTTAGGAAAACGTCAGGTGTGCTAAAATTTTCCCTGCTCTACCTTTAAGTGACCCTAAGAGAGAATATTACTCAGAAACAAATATGTTTTTCTAGGGAAAATTGCAGTTGCTCAAGTAAGTCCTGCTAAATTAAAAGACACAAGACAAAGTTTCAAATCCCTAATGCCTGAAGTCAGCGGTTAGATTTGCAAAGGTGCCGGAGGATTTTTGTATGTCTATTCACTTTCAAAAAAGTCTGCCTCTTCTGTATTTTCATTAGCTGATACGCAGGCAGGAGCTGAAATTTGCATGCTCGGCTTTGGTCTCAATCTCCCTAACTTACACTTCTTCATGGGACCAATCTTAGTTTACAAGACTCAAAATTTACAGAACTTCACCTTCTCTTAAAATCTGCTTTGGCTGTGATTTCTGAGACCTCTGCAGCAGCAGCCTGCCATCACTTGAGCCTCTGTCCTGGAAGCTGGCCCTGCTTCAGCAGAACCAGCAGCCATGTGGGGTTGGCAAACAGCTCCCCCAGCCACCGGCAGATCCTGGGGCTATACACCCCTCGCCAATCCCCGGAAAAACTGCAAGCTGCGTATATCTGGTGGTTGGGTTCCCTAGGCCTACAGTGCATGGCTTTAGATGGGCTTATGCAGGCATGCCATGAATATGAGGGCTAACGTCCCTCTGTTCTCTCAGACGTGCAGCTGAGATAGCACACACGCACCATGCCAGCTGAACGAATAGCTCCAAGCTGGCCAGCAGCCTGAAGGCTTGGACGTTGGCTGGTGGTGTGTGAGATAGCTAAGCATGAGGGTTTGCTCGTTTGCGTGTTGCACACATTTTATTCAACAATTTTTTTTTCTTTAATCAGCTGTGTTTTTCTGAGAAGCTAAGCCAAACCTGGTCTAATTCCCTTTTGCTTCATACTCAGATCCAAAGGCAGCAACCACCTACAACTCATCTTTGGAGGAAAGAATTCTCTTCAGGCTCCTTTGTGGCCAATTCCTCCAGTATTTTTGCCTTCCTCATCTACTGCCAGTGTGGCACTGGGAGTTGAGTATGTGGTGTGTTGAGGGACCCTGGGAAGTCGAGAAGCAAGGTAAGTAGGTGAGAAGCGGGGACAATTCCAGCACATCCCTTTTCCTGAGAGCTAGAGCAGTACAAACCCCATTGGACTGTGATGATCAGTGCTAGAGAAGACAGTCTGTGCTGTGGATTTTCCGATGACAGGATAGCTACTCACTACATTTCTGTGTTGCCCCTGCTGTGGGTGATTCTCTGGCTAAAACAACTAATACAAAAATCACATGTTCTGGATTTCATACATGTTCAGTATTTCCTGAACTTTGGTTTGAAGTGATAGATGGGGAGGAGGGAAAAGCAAGGTTGGCAGAGAGGTCGCTAGCAGAGCCCTGCCTCATGGTTTTCTGGGCCTGCAATGCATGCTGGAGGCTAGACGGTCCAAGAGAGCTTGCAACCCAGTATGGCAGAGCCATCTGTAAGGGGAGAGCAGAGACCAGTGAGGACATACCAGGCTGGCCACCCGCACAGCTGCAGGTACAACGCATGCATAACACAATGCCATAACACAAAGAGATCACACATAGCTTGTGTGAATGGGGGTGTGCGCGTGTGAGTGTGTGTGTCTAACAGGGATTCCCCCCAAGGTGCTGCCTCCCATCTAACGTCTGGCACTGGAGACGCAGGCAGTGCACTTCTGTGAAAACACAAAAATCCCCAAATGTGTTGAGCACTGCTCTGAAGCCTCCGGATTGCTACTGCTATACGAAGCGTTCGCACAGGCCAGATGCTGAGCATTGCTCCTGACCGACACACAGTCTCCGCGCTCACTCTCTTCCCAACACACCGATTAAAAACCTCACCCCCTCCCTCTGCCCAAGCCTCAGCAGCTTATTAAACAAGCTGACTTTGTGCTGCAAACAAATTACAGCATCAGATCATCAGATAAAATGCGTATTACTGACAAGCATGCTAATAAATCTGATGAGCCAAATTACCCCAGCTGACAAGGCAGCCTATCTCCTACTTTGAAGGCAGATTTTACATCAGTGGGGGGGGATTTCTTTTTTTTTTTTTTCTGGAACCTGTTTTATTACAAACTAGCAGGTCAGTAACTCCATGCATACAAACCAACCGCGCTCTGCATTTGTTAGGTCAGGATAGCCTGTCTTTGCCCCAAAGCAAGGTACTAATCTGCAGCTTTTATCTCTGTCCCTTTTTTGAAACATTTCAGCCTCGGGAAAGCCTTTTTTGGGTTTCTGCATTGCTCGCAACCACATCAAGCCAAAGCTGCTGGTACAATTTACTGCTAGGGCAGCCAGCCCTGCCTCCGACCTCTGAGGATTTTTGTGAGGCTCAGCCCTGTTCTTGGGACCTCTGCCCAGTTCTGCCCAGGCATTCACACAGGTTATCTCCCAGGAGGATTTCCTTGGGAAAAATCAATCCGTGGCCCTGCTTTAATTCTTCGTCGGCTACAAGCAGGTCACGTGATGAGAAGGAGCGGAGGGGGCTGGGATAATTGAGTGACCTTGACGTACAACTCTCAGCACTGTTTCTTCTGAGGTGAGCGAAAATCCCTCAGAGCTTTGTTTTCTCAGATCTAAATCTCGACAAAGCAGAACCTCTGAAATTCACGCCCCAGAGCCACTGCCAGCTTGATAATGATCCTGTTTCCGGAAATGCTACAGGGCTGCTACCTCTCGTGCCTTAAAACCAAACCCAATGCAGCACCCCAAGCCCTAAGACCCGAAAACCACGGGAACTCTTGGGTTAGCGACCAGAGAATGTAGTGCAGCAGCGTGTTGCTCCTGGGGCTGGAAAAGGAAAGCCACAAAAGGTAAAAACGAAGTGCTGAAGCAAGCATGTAACAGGAAACGAGTCAGCCCTGGTAGGCGATGATGAGTGCCGTGTGGGAGGGACCGCGCAATTACGTTTTTTGTGCTGTGAGAACGAACGTGAAATTACAAGCCTGGCAAAACATCAGCGATCAGAAGCAGGCTCCGCAGGCTGACCCCTCCCTGGGAAGCGGGGGACAAGGGGCGGAACTGCGGGTCTAAACACCCCTCTCGCCTGCTGCCTGCACGGCCCCCTTCCCCTTGCCCTTCCTCTTGACCTGGCCATGCTCCTTCTCGCAGAGCAGATGACATCTCTGTAGGAGCGCCATGAGTGATCCCTCTCCGGGACCCCGGGGGCTGGCTGTTGAGAAGCAAGAGTCCTTCCTCCTATCCGCTCCACGTCTTGCCTGGGGAACAGCAGGCAAAGAGCAAGAATAAAGCCCTGGACGTTACAGCCCTCAGTACAGTCAGTCGCGAACAAGAGAGATCTGATTAGCTAGTGAGCTGGGAGCCAAGTCTCTACAAAAGGACTGGGGAGAGCCTGGAAGGGGAAAAAAATCCCCACTCATTTCTAGGAAATCAAAATAAGAAGCATTACTTGTTTTTAAGCAGGGCAGGAAGGAGATATTTCTGAGTGTTAAGGATGCAAAAATGATCTGAGAGTTTACAAACATGTATTAGAGCTCCCAAAATAGCTCTGACTTGTCTGGAAGGCATCAGAAAGACCCTGATTGTTTCATGTATGCTTGGAGCAGCATTGCTGCAAGTGCTGCCAGTGTATGCAGTAGAAACAAGGCCTGGAAAATAACTGTGCTCTTTTTTTATTAAGGCAATTTTAAATTTATATCAGCTGCTACCGCTTAGAATAGTAACAACTCTTCCACAGAAACTCTGTGGAGCACTCGGCAGTCTCCACAAAAATGTCATGCGCTTCGCCAAAACTCCACGTAGCTGTGAACCAGATCAGTGTAAGGGTAGCAGAACTGCAGGGGAAATCCTGTGTTGGAGGTGATGGGAAGTTTCTCTCTTTCCTGTAGGATACCAAAGGTTTTAAGACTTGCCTTACAGGACTGACACAAGCATCATCACCAATGGAAGGAAACAAGACTGAATGCCTGACACTGTGTGTGTGGGAAGATGTTGCAACAGCAACAGCGAAAAGAAGCAAGCCCTGATGGTGCAGGCTGCAATACAGTCCACCAGCGTAGTCTTTAAAATGGGCGTCACTTTAATAGGCATGTTTTTCCCCTTTGATTACTCACTTCCTCTAAAAGCAAGAGGAGCCAAATGCTCGTTACAAGCCAAGAACTTTTTTTTGTATTATTTAATGGCAGTGTATAGCTGCTAGTCACACACTTTAAATCATTAGTGGCGTGACCATCTCTTTCCTTCCTGACGATTGCTGAGAAATGGCAGTGCAGACAACGAACCGCTTTTTATTTACCTCTCATAAATCAGGAGTAGTCAGGCCTCCTTTGTTCAAATCAAAAAGAAAATAAACCGGTCAGTAAAACGTTACCACCAGGCTGAGTAATACCCATACAGGTTCAGGAATCCTGCACTCTAGCCCGCTGGGGCTCAAAGCATCCCCATCTGTTTCCTTTCAAAATATTTAATCGGAGACAAAAGTGACAGTGGGGGAAGGGAGCAGGAGATCAAGCAAGGCTGGAGAAAGCCACCTCTGCCCCATGCCGACAAGGAGCTCTGTACTAACATACTTAAGCCAAGAGAAGGACGACTGCTGAGGAGAGAGTGACCAAAGGCTTTAATCTTCAGATTTCATAAGGCAAAACATTTCCTTTCTCCCACAGGAGCTGCCAGTCTGGAGCGCTCCCCGTCCCCCGCCCCTCTGATGGCCAGGCTCTCCTCCCGTGTCAAAATTCCCACTGAAGCAGTAGTCAGCTAGATAAACAGAGCAGTCCCCAGATGCATCCCCTTGGAGGCTGAAGTAATAGGTCATGGGAAACAAGCAGAGGCAACCATTTCCTTCTGATACTGTGGTCTCCACCAAGCAATGCTCAAATCTGAAGTTTAACTAAACAAACCAGGACTGAATCCCACTTGAAGAAAAATTCCAGTGGCCCATTAGAAACCATGTTTCTTCCTCAATAAATTAAAGGTCCTAGGCTCACCCTGGCTGCACAGCTGGCTTGGAAGCCAGGTTAATTACAATGAAATGCAAATTGAGAGCGTGCTGCTTGGTCAAAAATACACCCCTCCCTAGAACAAGCTACCACTTAAGAAAGGGTCAAAAAAACATTAACGAAAGTAGGAAAACCTTTCGACAGGATGCCTGTGATTACAGGACTTTGGGTCTCTCCGTAGCTCTGATGGGCTTAAGCTTGACCCTGAGGTGAGGGGAAGGAAGTATTGTCCATCGCCCCAAAGTATGGGAAGGATGGGTGACTTCTCCATACTTGCACCATGAGATGAAGCCAGGCAAACACGATTCAGATCTCCTGATCATCACCAATGGAGGTTAAAAGCTAAACTATTTCTCCCTTCTCAGCCACTTTTTCCACAATACAAGTGATTTCTGCTGTGGAAGAAGGGTAGGAGATACCCACGACTACACTCCCTCTCCCTGCCAAGTCCCAGTGTTACGCTTTTTTCAGCTCAAAGTTTTCCCATCCAAAATCCAATCATTTTTATTGTCTTAAAAAATCTAAGGTTCTCCTCAACATCAGTCAGACAGGTTTTTATGGCTTTCTAACATGTGAAGAGGGCAAAACTATTCTGAGATATTTAAACCAGGAAGCAAACAGGTCATCAGAGGATTTCCTAGGGATGAGGAGCCTGAAGAGATCCGGCCAGAAGTAGGTCACATACTTGTCCATTAAAACAAATAATTACTCATGTCAAAATATACGTTGGGTGGTTTCCAAAGGGAACAAAAGACATGGCAGTAAAACAGACAGAAATGGAGATAATACAGGACATTGTTTCAAAGTGATTTTGCAGACTGGATCTGGCTGCCTTGTTCAAGGAAAACTCTTCTCGTTTTACACTGGGGAAGGGCAAGCAGGCAGCTTTCTGTCTACCAGAGCCTGCAAACACTCTTGTTACTCAGGAGAGAATGACACGAGGCTATTTTTTCTAGCAAGGAGCAATTCCCACCCTCAGGCTGAAATCAATACTGGTTAACTCTCTGCATTAGTACCTACCACGGGTTCTTCAAGGGCCCCCCCAAAATAATCAGGCCTCGCCGTCCAAACGTGAAGCAGGGTGGACCCAGCCCGTGGCCCACATCCCTGTGACTAGGTACTGCTGACAGCAGTTCAGAGGGGTGTGAACGGCATGAGAGCTGCTGCTCCCAGGCCAAGACAAGGCATGCTGGAAACTCTCTGGCTCCTTCTGTCAACACTTGAAAGTTACAGAAAGAGGTTAGCTCTTTCCTAAGAATTAATGACAAAATCCATGCTGAAACAGGGACTTCTGGTCAAGAGAAAAAAACTCACAACAGGAAGGGTTAAATGCAGGTTATGAAGTATTTAACCGACCTGTGCTTTCTGATGACATACAACAGAGTTTAACGGGACACTCCTTGGCTTTGGAACTGGAATGGATGGAGTGGTATTTACCGACACATATTGAGCAAGCACTACCAATGTACTGCCAATAGAAAGAGAACAAAACTGTAGCTCTGCAAACTTGGACCAACATCTGACAACTAAGCATGACTTGTAAAGAATGACTAACTACAAAGAGTCTGTGTCATGGCTCAGTCTGAACACACACACACACACACACATATGCTTTTTAAAAAAAGCTACAATGCTCTTTGATACATTTTTATAGTGTATCAGTGGTCGACTGTGCCCAGCACTCTGTGTGGCACTGGAAAATGGCTTTCCTATTAAAGCAACCTTTTAAGTTCCCAAAGAAAACATAGGGCTCAGAGAGACAGCTCCATTGCATAGAGACACAATTCTTTGATCTGTTTGAAATAAAGAAAATAAGAATAGCACAGCAATGCTGATAGTGGTTAGTAAATACTGGAAGGCACACTATGAAAGACATAGCTTACGTGGGCTTTTGTGGATTACCACATTCAGGCTTTCAAGGCACGTAAGTAAAGTATCCTCTTTGTTATGGCACCATGAGGATCTTGTCTTTACTGTCACTTCACCTACCTGTGCTCTCACTCATCATCTTTGTTTCATTCTGGTCAGTTTTTAAAGGGAAGACAACTAAATAAGACGTTCTCTTTAGGACATGCATTCAGCAGTGAAGTTCTGGGCTAGGAGTTAATATGCGTTCAGAATTTCCTGAAAGCTACCCCAAAGCATATGAAAGAGAGCTTTTTAAAGCCACGTTCCACTCTTCCCCTGTCACAATAATGACACCCAGTGCTAGGCCTGCCGCTGCATCTACCTTGTCTGGCCGTATATTCGTTGTCTTCAATCAGTCTTGCCAATCCAAAGTCGGCAATCTTGCATATTAGGCCATTCCCCACCAGAATGTTTGCAGACCGCAGATCTCTGTGTATGTAATTCATTCGCTCGATGTACGCCATTCCTGCAGCCACCTGTGAGAAGCATGAAGCACAATCGGTGCATTTTAAAATGAACTCAGACATACACAGGCTGTAAAACATATACACCTAAGTGCTCAGTACTCTGAAGACAGACCTGGGCTGCCATGTCCACCAAATTCGGTAACTTCAAAGCTCTTCCTTCTCCATCTTTTAAGAAATCTAGCAAACTCCCTGCAAATGCAAAGTTGACATAATAGAGAGATGTTAGGGAAACAATGGCTATTCATCAGGATGGAGGTGCAGCAATATGTGCAATATTAAAGACAGCAATGTTTCGAATTCAAGTGGGCAGTTTCAAAAAACCCCACAACATCTTAGAATTCTCCTATTATACTTGTTCTACTCTTCTTTAAGATTGGCTTGCAGAAGAATATGTCACTAGTCTAAAGAGAGTTGCAGGGAAAAGAAACAACATCTTTTTTTTTAATTCTCCTGACCATTACTGAGAAAGCTGATCTTTCTTAACTTTTCCAGTGCTCTTTGAAACTACATACCTGCTGCTCTCTAAAGGCCTCAGCTAGCTGCAAAGCATCAGCTCAGTTCCAAGCCACACAAGCTATGGAAAAAGTCAGATCCCAGCTCTACCTGCTCCAAAAGAAAGGTCAGCCTGGAGCCTGGTAAGCCCAAATGGGCTAGCATTAACAAAGGCTAATTTTCCTTAGAAATGAGTAGTGCTCCTTCTCTATGTAACCCATAACTAAATGTAGCATGAACCATTAATTTTAGAAGACCACTATGCAAAATCAGAGAAGACAAAGCAGAGATCAAATGAAAGCAATTTTAGCAAAAGCAGTAAGGACATAGCTCTCCTGTGCAAGGGAAAGCAAGGAGGTTCCTTGTAGCTTTTAAAAAAAGCCTAGGACGCTATAGCTCCCTTCCCAATCTTGTATTCAAACCGAGAAGTGTGGCAGTCTTCTTTAAATAAGGTCAGTGATTTGGTTTAATAAATAAGGGGAAAAGACAGATGATTAGGCGTTTCTCCCTTGATAAATCATCAGCCTCAAGCTCAGATCCAAAGATGTAAAATGTTACAGTAAAAACTAGTAAAGTAAGCCAAAATAAACCACGTACTTCAGAAGGATTTTGAGAAGTCTTTTTTTTAAAGGGGAAAAAGCACATGCTTGTCACTGATACATATGATTAAAGTGTGAGTTAGTCAGGGCTTGGATGCCTCTGAGGAGGGAGGTGGGCAGGCACCTGCCAGGAAAATAAAAATCAATTCCAAATAGACTGAAAAAATGCACTTAAAATTTCAGAGTGTATCCTCCAATGTACAATGAAACTTCCCTATGAGAACTTATGTTTCCTATTTGGTTCATTTGTTTTTCCAAAACAAGCAGATTTTTTGCTCTGCTCTCAGCACCCCTGCTGGAGATCTGACGGAGCAAAACGTTTTCCTTTTCTCATTTTACTACATCGTTACCAGTTAAGTAGCTTAAAGAAAAAGAGAAAGGAGAAGGGGAAAGGGAAGGGGAAAGAGGATGGAAAGCATCATATGTGCAAATCATGTATTAAAATGATAAATGGGGTGGACTGAAAATTAAGCTACGATCTGAGAGCGAGGTGCATGTGACAGAACTCAGGATTGCAAAAAGAAACAGAAGTCTTAGGACGACAAGTAAACACTGAAAGAAGATGCCATATGAACTCTCTGGCACCAGGAAAAGCTAGGATTTTGGGAAGCAGCACGTAATATCAATTCAAACCTAAAAAATGTAAATCTCCACTTGTCAGGGAAGTTTAGATGCTGATGCAGTTGGAAGCACTTAGGCTGCACCAACTTCTCCTTCCCCCACCTAGTGCAAATTTTCTTTGTACATTTAGTGGATTTCAGGTTTTAGGCGCAGTTCAGAGTTGAATTTATAATTCTTCTGAAGCCAGAGGTGAATTTAGTTTCCTGTTGCCTCTCTCCTTCCTCACATGCTGTTCATGCATCACACTGCACCTCCCTCTGTATTCCCAAGGAGCATCAACAAAGAAAAAATATTGTTATCAAGGGCAGCAGCTCTGGCTTCACCTTTGCTCATGTACTCCGTGACAATATAGATAGGTTCTTCAGATACCACAGCATAAAGTTGGACCAATTTGTCATGTTTTAGCTTCTTCATGATTTGGGCTTCCTCTAAGAAGGATTCTGGAGACATAGTGCCAGGCTTCAGGGTCTTGATAGCCACTTTAGTATTTCCGTTCCACGTACCTACAAGCACAGATACTTAGTTAGATTAAACATCTTCTGCTCCTTTTTCTGCCTGATGCCTAATGTTACCAAGGAATAAACTAGCAAGGACACTTAATATAATTATTTTTTTAAAGTGTGGTTTCCCATGTTGCCTTATCATTATATTCCTCCCACGCCTCCCTCATATTTTAGTCTTTTTCTATTACACTGAAAAATAATACTCCCATTGGCACTGGGGCACAATCGCCATTGTCCTACTCAGACAATGCTTCCACTGATGCCCACAGAAACCTTCTCTGAGTAAGAAATGCGGGACTGCTGAAACCCATCTTCATGTATTCCCTTGCTAACAAGTAATTGCTACAGACAACAACACATCTCCAGTCACAGATTTGGATAACAAAACTGGTTAAACCCAGAACTTTCCATTTGCAAGACATTTTAACATTTTGTTTTTGTTCTGAGTCAGAGGAAAAAAACATATTCTAAAAAAAATTCCCAAGAAATAAATTCTGAATCAATCTCAGTTTAGAAACATGGGCGTGTTTCCAAGCCGAAATGCGTCTTTTTCCTTCCTCGCCTCATCCCCAGAAGCCCAGCAGCTGCTGATTGAAAATGAGGTGGTTCCCGTCCACTTCACTTTGTTCTTTACTTGCGGTCAGCACTGAAATGGACAAGTTGCATCATTTTTCAGCCATCATCTACCAAGCCTTCTGGAACACCTGAAAGCCTGCACAAGGACCTGGAGAGAGCTGGGGAAGGCTGACTCAGGCTGTCCCACAAGAGGTGGGGCTTCACTTGGGTATTTGCAAGGGGGAGAAGGAGGACTGGAAAGAAAAAGAAACAACTACCTATGTTAACAGTTTTTTTAGGGATGGGGGGCTGGGGAAAGGAAAGGAAGGAAAATTAAAATGGGCAAAAATATCACTTTCTTAGTGCTTTCTGGTTGTCCCTTGCCCAGACTTGCCAGAGCTCTGCTCCAGAGCCAGGGCTGAAATGGCCTTGAATGGGACCTGTGATCTGTTGATAGGGAGCTGCTGTGTGATAAGGCAGAACAATACTAAATGACTTCAGGAATTAATCACATTGGGTAAAAATTACTCCTCTGCACTTAAGCATGGGATAGCAGAAGGCCTACAAAGTACATGAAGACTCAGACTCAGATCTAGTTTCTATAAATTAAGATGTCATCAGAAAAAGTAACATGTAAAATAAGCCTGGTTTGTCTTAAATGTTAAAAGCACATTAACAGTTACCAGGGCTCAGCTGCTGCATGGGAACTGGTTAAGCCAAAATAACTTCATCACGAGCTTTTGCAACCTGCCAGAGCATAAAATGAGCTGGATTGTTTTTTGTGCAAGTGGTCAGGTCCCAGCTGCCACCTCGTCTAGTCGAGGACAGGGGAGGGGCGGCGGGGGAGCCACTGCCTGTGTCGTCCCTCACTTACAGGGCAATCCCCGCAGCAACACACGATGCTGTCTGAGGGGGGCTTGAGGCACGTATTAGCCAAAAGTGTGCCATACAAGTTCGCTTTTCACTATGCCTTGATTCTCTTCTGCCAGCTCAGTGCCAGGTGCTGTCACCTCGACCAGTGGTGGAGTAACGTCTTGAGTTCCTACCAATGTTTCCCCAGTGCGCTTGAGGAGGACTCTTGAGGTTTCACTCAGTCCTTCAAATCAGAGCTGAAGCAGGACTTTTGCTTAGTGGCACTCCTGTGTAAGCTGGGAAGGATGTGGTTTCACCTCCTAATTTCAAGCAGGAAGGCCAAAATCTTTTCTGACAGGTGAAAGGGAGTGTGTTTTATCTGGAGCCACTGAGGCTCCAGACCACAGAGTGCCGTCAGTCACAGCCACTTTGCAGAGGTACCACGAATTACGTGAACCAGAAATGAAACCCCAGTTTCACGAGCACCAGGGTTTCTGTCACTGGTGTTAATAAAGTAGGATTTTACCTGGTGTGTTAACAGATTAACTCTCTATTATCTGTTTGCATTACCTTAATAAAAATCGCAGGACTCGTTCTACTACCATGAAGTGTTTTCAGCAGTTCTATTTTCAAATACTTTTATGAATTTCTCCAGTTAAAAAAAGAAAATCAAACAAAATGGTTAACTTATCCTCTCAGTCCAGATTTCAGATTAAATTGTTAAATTTTCTTGTTGTGGTTTGGTATGTTTCTCTCTAATAGAAAATTAGCATAGACTTCCCTCTGAATTCCTCCCATATGTAGTTAGTTACTACTTAATGCATTTTTTATTAATTTTTACTGTGTTAATCTATTCCAATTTGGTAATGCTTCAGGGCTATTAACATATTTTTACTATACATTACTTTAAGAAACATAATGTCATAATTGTAATAATAATTTTTGCGTTTCTGACAGATATTTGGTACTGGTACTTCGCACTTTATTTCTCATAGCTGATATTTTTTTTTTTCAAATTGCATTTGCTGCTTTAGCTTATTGTATCAGTTTAAGATCTATGGCACACAAAGCTGACCACTAAGTATTAACATCAACTTGAAACTCTCGCATGCATTCAAGATGGAGAACAAGAAGGTGAAACTGCAGTTATCTGGGGATGCTAATAGAAAACATAGGTAGCTTTCCTTGCAACAGGTCAACTGTAATTCTGTGAAATTCTATAAATTTCTGTATTTCTAGTCTATAAATTCTATAAATTTCACAGACTTGCTGGCATTTGCTCCTGGCTGTAGTCTTGCAACGGAGAACAGCTGCAAGAACCCAGGAGAGCCCGCTAGTTATTTTGGTTGTACATACTTTTGTGTCACTGCAACAAAAAGAGCGGCCAAACTGCTCCACCAAATTTTTCTGAAGAAACAACATATAGCGATTCTTTATTTGAATTGGTCATTTTAAAGAGGCTATACAGAATGCAATTTGGCACAAAAATTGAGCCCACCTCTCATTAAATGGCCACTATATTGTGTTTCAATGCTACAGCCATACTAAGATTTATGTATATTTTAAATTGCTATTGTTTTATAGTTATTAAAAGAATGAGGCCCATAGAGAGGGGAGCAGTAAGTAAAGCTGGCAAGTGCGCAGAAAACAATGTCAGTGGATTTGGAAAATGTCAATATTTCTGGACTTCAAAGTGGGGGTTCAGCTGGGCTGGGCAAGTCTTGCCTCTATTGTCCCTGGTCTCTATATCAAGTTACGGGGTTCTGCTGCAGACACAAATTTCAAAATGGACTTAAAGAAGTGGATGCATGGGAAAGCTAGCTTGACAATATTAGCTTGCTGATACTTGCCATTATTTATAAACTGGGAGAGCGGACGGAAGCATTTTCAGGGTCTGACCCCATCAGTGCTAAAACACACGAGGAAAGAAAAATGTCTACTTACCAGATTAATTTCTGGTTAGCCATTCTGTCTTACAAGTTTAGCATCATTCCTATTTTAATACCTAGCAATTGTGTAGTCACCCAAATAAACCCAATGCAATTAATGAAGTTTAATGCCCTAACCTTTCATACCAGTGTGTGCAAATGAAAGGAAGTTTCCCCGTGGATTACGGTATTTAGGTCTGACTGTTTTAGGTGATATAGACTAACATTTCATACTATTCTGATCTTTTAGCTTTAAGATCTCTACTTGAAATGTTTATTTCTGCCAAGAGGGCCTTAAAAGATCCATCCAAAGCAAAATATATTCTCTGCCTTACCACGCCACACTTCAGCGAAACACCCCTGACCAAGCTTCTGTTCCAGAAATAATGAATCACGTGCAACTTCCCATGCATCTTTAGCCAATCCAACAGTTTGTGGGGTATTATTCGTAGCAATCACAGTTAAGTTAAAACACAAACCATCAGCTTTCTCTATAGGAGAGGAAATTAATAAAAAAAACACACTTATAATCCAAAATTATGCATGCATTGAGAAAGATGGAAGGTGACTTTTCTCTCAGTGCTGCATTAAAGTTCATTTGCAAACACTGATTTTTGGATACTGAAGGTAAGGACTTTTTTGTTAGCTTGCAGAAAAAGGCTCCTTGGTATAATTAATAGATTACTATGTGAGCCTTGATTTATTATTAAGACACTGGTAATTTGTCAAAATCGAAACCTTCCAAGGAAACACGGAATTTCAGTTTTCTTTTGCCATCAATTACAATGAAAGTTGAAGATTAAAGAATTTCAAAGTCAAAGACATGATTCCAAAGACATTTTTCCTAACTGTATGAGCTTTGCTTTTTTTTTCTTGTGGGTCACAGTGTCCTACATTTTCACCTTCCATCTTGTCATCCCCACACAGACAGCTATTTTAGAATAATTATTTTGCTCCATACCCATCCATACTTCCCCAAACTGCCCATTTCCCAGTCTCTTGATCAACTGTAGGGATTCTCGTGGAATTTCCCAGACATCTTTGGTTTTGACAGACAGATCAGTAAGCCTTGGCATTCCTTTATGACAGGGGACTACTAAGCGGCAGCAAAGACCTGCAGCTCTCTCTGATGGAGCCAGAAGTGAAGCCAACAGCAAAGGAGAGGAAAGAAAAAAAAGTGTGACATGAAACAAAAACAGTAAGCATAAAAACAATGCTACTCACAACAGCTGTTAGTTGCATACCACAAAGCATCCTGGAAGATTAGAAATTGAACACTGAAACATATTCATTTGAGACAGAACAGGAAATATTTTAGTCTCTGCTTCCACAGCCTGAAATGGAAGGTGACCGCCAATGTTTTTTCTCGTGGACTCAGGATTTCCCTTCTCCCACAATGCTGTATTAAGATAACTTCACAAGTAACTGGTATACTATACTACAGTATAACTGTTTAAAAATCATCTGTAAGTCACAAACTGTATTGTTTCTGTACTGAGTAAAAGAAACACAGAGAAGATTCATTTTTTCTGAAAATGACAGCAATGAAAATTTGGTGGACTTTTTCCTGATTTTTTTCTAGGTATCCTGGGAAAAGGTGTTTTCTATATTCTACTCTGTGAAAAGGTGTTTTTGTAGGTGTCCTGTAAAAGACTTTTCTTTCTGCCATTCTTTCTAGAGCAAACCTTTATTAGCATATGCAGCCAGTCCTACATCATTTGGGGCAGATTCATTATACTTATCTCTTGCAAAGCTTCACAGCAGACTGATCTGTGTCAAAAGTCACAAGATCTTTTAGCAGGAGTAAAAACAATGATATATATAAAAATATACAGATATATACACATATTGTTGTATAGTATACCATGCTGCCCAAAGCAGACTACAATATAAAGCTTGCACAGCGACTTGTATCTTAAAACAGGTACAGCAGAGCAGAACAAGGTGGGGAAATTGTGTTTCAGACTCAAACATAATCTTTTTTCTCCTGTGCAAGATTTCTGTCTGGGCAGGTGAACAATTTGTTTCAGCATCACAAGGTGGGCAAGCACTGAAGCTCCTTGCAACACCAAGCTCTACCTCCTCAGCACGAATGTTGCGGGATGGTGGGGAAGTCCCTACAGACACCCTGACATGGACCTCATTGTGTCTCCTGTAGCAAGACAACAAAGACCACAAAACAGGGAAGATTAGCTGACCAGTTGCCATGTCTTATTCCAAGATAATTCCAATGGGAACATTAGGATAGGGACTACTCAAAATATGGATAGTATCTGGAAAGCTTCCTTATGAGTTTGGACAGCTGCAGAAAGAAACTGGAGGTTTTTAAGACCTCCTTGCTTTCTTTAATTGAAAAAAAAGCTTGGCATGCTGGTGCTCCAGTTAAGCCTAGACTGCACGCACAAGAGCTTATGCTTGACAGGCCGGCTGTAAGGGATTGGGTGAACGGTGCTTCAACTTCAGACGTGCTGTTTACTGGACTTCAGTCTGACGTAAGGACACCCTGGAGATCTCAATATTTTTCATCTGTAAATCTCATCTGTGAAAGTCCAGACACTGCAGTTAACTTTATTATCCAGGTAAGAAGCGGCTAGGACAAGAGGGAAATCTGGGTAATGAGGGTACTCGGCCGTGCAATGGGAGCACAGTGCAGGGACACCCGTGCTGTGTCTGCACAAAGGTACACTTTGTACTTCCAACTCCTGACCCAGGACTGCTTACGCGAGACCAAACTGCACACTGTCTACCTGGCTAGCCTGGTTTCCAGCTCCCTGGACAGGAGGGGTCCTCCAGCCTGGACAGCTATGGGATGAAGGCTGAAGGGTGGGCTGCAGAGCGTACCTGTCCTGCTGTGAAGGCACTGACCTATGGTCTCAGCAGTCTTCAGGAACCATGCTGATCTTTACGGAGTCATCTGGGCATCTTTGAGCTCTCCCTAGAAGTAAACCTAGGCACTCACAAGGCGTTGTGCGAATCTACCTCCCACAATGCGGAGTGCAGAGCAGGCGGTTAGAGGCAGCCTTTATGTTTTGAGTCAGCTGGGGCTGGCATGGAATGAGGGCTCCTGTGTTCACCTGAGTCTGGGAGACCGCAGGTGAAACCTCTGGAGTGTGGGTCTGTACCATGCCCTCCTGAGCTACCCTACCTGGATCCTACTGATTATCCCCTGTGTTGCACAGAAATGGCTGTTTCCAGATCTATTTGTTTATGCATCTGTGCATGGAAAATACACCACCCAAATAATTTGACCACAGAAAACTAGAAGTTGACATATACCAGCTGGTATAGTGGGGTTGAAAATTATCTTCCTTAGATGTGAGTTTTTATACATTATTTAGCTTAGTTTAATGCAGAGTCACCACAAACAACTAGAAATTCTCCCAGGCAGCATACACCCATCAGAAATTGGGCAGAGAAGACAGCCAGATGTCTAGTATGAATAGCATAAGAATACAGCAGACAGAATACAAAGAATACAGAAAAAAACACCCCACAGAGAAGTTGATTTCCCAAGTAAAAATTATGAACAGTTTTTGAGCAGCGAGCATTTGGGGTCATCTGTTAATATTATGAAAAGCTAAAGTAAGGAAAAAATAAAAAGCAAAATAATTCAAAATACAAATTTCTTCTTAAAAAATGACAATGTTGAGAACCATGGCAGTCTTCCATGTAAGAACCGGTTGTCCTATGCAGAGGTTTGGGGGACTTTAAAGTTGTATCTGTTGTATACCAATCGCCAAGGACAGCAGGATGCGCTTTTGGGTTGAATAGCGCATGCCACATTTTAATCACAGGAATCAAAAAAAAAAAAAGAGCTTGGAGGGTGGACACAAACAGTGTGCATAAAGAAACATCCACCTTGCCATATTTATTCTTAAAATTAGGCCGATTATAAATTAAATGTTAATACTTTGCACATTGAACACAAATCCAGTGGGAAAATTTGAGTCAGGTAATATATGCAAACCTTTTGGTCATTGCTTTAGATGACTGAATTCCACAATGCAATTCCCTATTTGCTTTATTAGCAATAGTGTGCTGCAAAACGGTACATATTAGCGCTCGCTTATGCACAGGGAATTCATGCTTTGAGATGTGCAAGTCAAATTCAGTAATTCTGTTTGCTTAGAAGAGGGAGAGCAGGCAAAACCTTTACCTCAGTAGAGTGCTAGCTTTTAAAACCTCTGCCGCTGTACACTGTGAACAGCACTCAAAGCCATTTATAACTGTAATGGGAAAGGGATAATGGAAGATGCATTACAACAAGCAAGAGACATAGCTCAAATGACTCTTTAGGGCGTCTTACACATACATCAGCTCAGCAGCAAACACTTTTGTTTTAAAATACTTCAGAGTGCCGTGTATTATCTGAAAAATTACCTGAATAATGCTGAACCAGCTGCTGAAGAGTTTCAAATTGTGCCCGAGTTGTGATATAATATCCACCATTGTCAAGTTTACGAATCTTATAATGTTTGACATGATCTCCTTTCATATCATCCCAGTCACGAATAGACAGGGAATAGGCACCTGTTCCAAGCAAAGGAGAAATAAAAAAATTTAAGTAGCTTTTAGACACAAAGATTTTGGTTTGCTGGTCAGTTGTTATAAAGTGAAAGAGAAATTGCTTCCAAAAAATGCTTACTGTACCTTGAAAAAGAACAAGTGAATCTAACATAATGAAATAAGCATCACAGAAATCTTACTATGTTCACACCATGTCCCTTTCACACTTTTCTGGAAAGAAATCAGGACTTCTGTGTAAATGGAAACTCACATTTTAACATTTACTGCTTCAGGTTGCTAAATTGACTTTTCCTATCCTAAGTGTCAGGTTACAGTGCAAATACTATACTTTAGGTAAATGCCAGTGGGTGGTAAATATCAAGATTTTCATAGGAAGCACTGGAGATAATGACTTTATGTATGTGTAGTGTTGTTACCCAGATGGATCCCAAACTTCTTTATAAACATTAAATAACCAAATTAGCATTCTTTGTACGTCACAGTCTTTGGAAGGTGGTACTACACCAAGACTGTGCACCAGGAGATCTGCAAGAACGGTATGTTTCACTTTCCAAATCCATGCTGGCGCTTTAGAGCTTACTGGTGGGATTCAGATGCCCAAACACAGGGGTTAAGTGCCTTGTGAGATGCCCCAGGACATCCAGCTTGGCAGTTTTCCCACAGGCTTCACATTTGTCCGATCCACGTGGGTGTCCTGCAGGCATTTCAAATGGCTCTGGATGCTCATGGCCAGGTAAAGGAACCTCAGTTGAAGGGCTGGATTTAATTTTAGGTGTAGCAGTGGCTGTCTGCAAGTGGGCTATGGGCTTGATTTAGATGCCCACACATAAGCTTCTGGTGCTATTAGGGCAGCTGAATCCCAGCCTAGTTTTCATGAGTGTTATGGCACTGTAGATATCGATGGCGTAATGCAGGTTTGAGCACTAGGTGTCCGCAGTCGTGGACAG
>NW_009192187.1:0-38979 GCF_000690835.1 Fulmarus glacialis | reverse complement strand
TCCTGCTGACTTTAAAGGGAGCTTGGCCACCTACGTGGGGACCTGCACATTCAGGTGTCTTAATTTGAAGCACAGTCCTATTCTACATACAGTGACACCGCATGTTGGTTCTCTACAGTGTCAGAAGCAAAGCCACATTTTACAGCATAATGCAGTTTCTGAGCAAAAGCGTGGCCACTTCAAAGGCAGTGGAGAAGACAAGTCTCCACTCATGGCTCAGACAAATACTGTGTTTACTCAAAGGTAATTCAGACATTAAAAGGAAAAAAACGGGAGGTAACTGGCGGCTGCAGAGGTCTCAAGAATGCCCTCCTTCTGGAGCCTGGGCTGCTTTCACTGGTAGCCACGTCAGCAAAGGGCAGGAAAGGAAAACCACCGGCAGACAATTTTGGACAACGTGAAAGGTGGAGTGATCTCCTACAGGTCTGATAGCAAACAGTACTGACTGCTGCTTATCCCAAGTCAGGGTACTTTTCAACACACCTGGCAGGTTCACATCCTCCGGAACGACCTCCAGCTAAGTGAAATGGTTTAAAGACCCCCCCACAGTTAGGTGGTTGAGATTCCTGGTGTAAGATGTCTTTCCTGGATGCCTCCCCAGGAAGAAGTTTCCCTGACCACGTTAACCTGCAACAGGTCACACTGGTGGCTGGCTCACTGCTGAGGGAGCTGCAGTGAACAAAACGTCTACACCCTGACTCCAAGGGGTTCTTAAATTCCCTGTTGTTTGTCCTCTAAATAGGAGGAAAAAACCCAGCACTTACAGATGATTCTGGTTTATGCGAATGGGAGACACCCTGAGAGGAGTGACAGGGTTTTTATTTCTAAGTGTAGAAAAATACAGTTTGTTTAGGATATTTTTCTGAGGAGATTCTCCCACTGAGCAAGTACATCTCTCTCAGCTAGGAGTTCAAAGCTTTTTGGGGATTTGCAAGCACATCTTGTGCATGCTTTGTACCACCGCGCTGGGTTGTACACTGGCAGGCTACTTTCAAATTTTCCAGGCAGCGTTCTCCACCTCCGCATTTGTGAGTTTTGATCCACTGGCAGCAGCTGTATTTTCTTTAGTCACGCTCCCTGCCTATCTGGTCACTATTTTAGATTCTTTAGGAAAATGTAAACAATCTGTGGCTCCAGGTCTGCAATCAGAGCTGTGTGGGTGGCCCTCTGTGGACCCCCGCTGACCTCAGATCAAGTTGCAGGACTGGAGCTTTAGTTCAAATCTGGACAAAAACAAGAACCAAGATGGATTTCATTATTCATTATTTAGACTGTTGGTTATTTATACCGTTCATTATTATCTGATGATAAATTCAAATATAAGAGATATACATAATAAAAATTTGGATAGAAATACGACATTACTACGATATATCATACTAATGAATTTTTTAAAAAAACAAACCTAAAACCAGACAGCCTTGGAGGGTGGAGATTGAAACCAGGTGAAGGATTATACAGACAAGAGCTGATGAAGTACCTGGGTAGTGAGGCATTGAAAAAATGAAAAGCCAGCTCCATGTGATTTATTTTGGAAGTAAGAAGAGAAAGCAACCATGATCAAGGGCGGTTAAATTCATGTTGAAGTCATCCATGATGATACTTTTAACATGATCCTGATTAATTTTATTATTGTTATTATTTAAAGCAGAAGGGACGATTCTAGGTCACAAAACAATTCCTGCCTCAAGCCCAAGATGACTAGCTGGAGTAAGGCACTTTGAGAAGACTTATGGGAGAATGCACCATTCAAGCCCTCCCAGCTGACTTTTTTCTCTCTCATGAACAACAAGCTCCCTCTGTTTTCTTCTAACAACATACTGAAACACCACAAGGATGAGAAGGGAAATAGGAATTTTTGACAAAACCCATGCATGTTTGGTTTTCTCCAATGGCTTTGATGCAAACTTAGCCTGAAGATGTAGAAAGCCTTAAGTTCAAATGGAGGGAAATTAAGCTCGCTGCTATAAGTCCACCCATGACAGATTACTCCATTTCCACAATGCTTTTGTGTCTCACAAGAAGCTCTAGAAAAAAGCCCTGACTTAGCTAAGTAAACAGCCCTGCAAAACATATTCCCTATCACTGTATAAATAATGCTCAAAACAGACTAAACTGATAATGTGGTTTAGAGAAACAGTGTTGTGTTTGTTTTTAGAGTCCATGGATGCCTATATGAGTGAGCTTTTAAACTCGGCACAGAGTGGAATGAAGTCCTGCTCCTCGCACACATCACAACTACTGTTGGTGAAAACAAACAGGTGGAGGCTATTTGCAGAAAAAGAGCAAGTTAGAGCCTGTCTTGCTCCTGGTGAGAATGCCTCACTGCTACGTAAGGTATGGCGAAGCTGTGGGGTGCCGAGATGGGAAATTAGCTGTCTGAAACAACAGCATGTCTATTCAGATTTTGCATCAGAAACAGTCCTCAGAGTTTCGGGCAGTGAAGGAAGAATTCAGTCACTGCAGGAGTCAAAAATGTAAAACTTACAATTTTAGATGACAGAATGCAGCATCTGAAGACAGGTCAGGTAGAGAGGAGTGGGAAGTAGTGCTTCTCTTCTTTAAGCCCCTTTACCAGCCGTGACTCCAACCACTTTGCATGCTAACTCTAGCTGACAGAGTGTGCTCTGACCAAAGCACTGACAAGTCAGTGCTTTAATTACATGAACCATCATTAGACTTCAGAACTTACATGGAATTAATTCTAGTGACTTATGCTTCCCACAGCTATTGTTTTGGATTGCTGGTTAATTGAGAAATGGCAAGGTTTGTTTTCACTTAGTTGCAGGTTTTCTCCTCAATAGTTGTATGAGTTAGTTAGAGAGATCTTTTCATACATGTGAAGCTTTGAAGAAGATGTTGACAGACCTCATGAACAAAATGTAAAAGCAAAGATAGCACCCACCAAGAAAACTGGAACTCCTCCAATATTTTTAGAGGGAAGGAGGAGAATACATCCTTCCACTTGACTTCAACAGAATGGATATAGTTGAATGCTTTATGAATACATTAATTAGAAATATTTTCAAGTCTTTTCACTGTTAATCTATGAATTTAAAACCGCTACATCTTCCCCCCCGCCCCGGGATCCAGCATTTCAAAGGTGAAAGACCAAAAAAATCCCCTAATCTTTCCAAAATAATAACCAGTACCTCCTTCCCACCCAAAATCTTATCTTACATCTTCCAGGCAGGAAGGTTCAAATATTCTGCTTGTTCAGAAGTAAGCAGTCATTTTCACCAAACTAGACTGGAGATTCCCAGCATCTGTTCACAGTAAGCTAGCTGGCTGTGCCTGGACCTGAATATGGACACCGGGAGGTCTTCCTTGGGTAGCCCCATAGCTGCTGTTCTGAGGGGCCACTCTCCACCCAACTCCATTGCAATAGTAGTATCCTTAACACACGCGTTGAAAGAGACAGTGCGATGTTCAGAGTGTGACAACAGAGCAGAGCACCCTGCCTGTGCATGACTTGCACTGGAGATACCATGGGTTGAGCACGGCATGGGTTGCACTTGGGTTGTTCTCTGCTTTGAACGCTCACTCTAAGACCTGGGATGTCCAGACATCTGATTCCCTAGCACACATATATCCAAGATGACACTTATCTCTACCTTCACACCACTGAAAACAGTATTTCACAAACTTAGCACAATTTTTTTCATATATCTTCTCATTCGTAGGCAGAATAGCTTTGGGCAGCCTACCTTTGGTAGTTTCGCTTTCCCGGATCAGGAAGGTACCTCTGGGGTTTCCAAATGACAACAGCTGCCTCTCAGCATCTTTTCGGCCAAGTTTGCCAAAGTACCACCTTAGGGAAACATCAGAAATAGTAAGACAAATGCTACATAGGATTACTAGGTAGTATCACGGAGCTCAGACATGGAGGATTATTTGTGGAAACTATGGTTACTCAAGTATATTCAACCATTTTTGTCATACTGTGTCTGTTCTATTGTGGTGGGAAGCTAATGTCACAAACTGTGTAGTAAATGTTGTATACGTTGTGCAGTAGCACTACGCATTCAGCCTATAACCAGTAGATGTTGAGAATGCTTGTTTGGTGTCTTAGGACAAAGGCCAGACTTTGACAAACAGAGAGCAAGATTTGGCAGGGAGAAGGAATACACAAGGAAAAGGGCACAAAAATGCGTCAGTGCCGAAGAGTGGTATTTTTACAGATGTTGCTATAAACTACAGATTTGACTTACACAGTGATGTATTAGTATTCAATATTTTTGTGGCGGCACAGCTATAAAACCTCAGTAGAGGGACCAGATGCGACCACTTTACTATGCTTGTATAAGGCTTTCAGAGTTTCAGAAGTTTTTCCTTCCTGCAGCAATTTTTTTTTTTTTTTTTTTTTTGGTTTCACAATCAACCAAGTATAACCTGAAGTACAGATTACAGTAATACCTGCTCAGCTACATAAGCTCCTCCAGCCTATCTTTTATACTGGAAATAATATGGATACACACAGCACTCCATTTTTCACATAGATATGACCTCATTATGCTGCCTGCTTTATGCGTTCTAGGCATCCTACCTATTGGTAGGTATTTGTTGACACAATGTGCCCTTTTTAATAGACAGTTTGCACACTAATTGACTCCAAATATTTTTACAAGTTGGTTCAGGAAAAGCAAGGGCACCTTTCGCTTAAAGCTTGAAATTAGTCGACAATAAAGGAAGCAGACCTAAGTTCCTTTAGGTTTTCTTCCTTTGTTTTGACATTGAAAAAGCACTGCGCTTGTGCTTCTTTTGTTACTAATTACCTAATTATTTATCAGTGCAGTCAAGAACTGAAATAAAAATAATGTAAGCCATTTGAAAAATTGCTGCAATCAATCAAAACCAACTCCTCGAACCTCCTTCAAATACAGCACTAATGGGTCTCTACAATGAAAAGCAAACATACTCCTCTGCTTGGATGGAATCGACTGGAGCCACATAATTACTGGGAATGTAACCAGTTTCGCCTGTTGTCAAGGACCGGGCCTCCCACCAGTCTCCTTCCCTGCAGAAACAGAGGTGAGGAAGAGAAGTGAGAGCGAGACACAGCTGTAAAGACAACGATCTGACTTTGCTAACAGCACCCGCAACTGCGCGGTGTAAGCACCCACAGCAACTCATCTCTTTACCACTGGCGTGCTTCAGAGAGCGCTGTTTGCATCTAAACCCAAATAATATATGTATTTCTTTACACCTATTATTATTTCAGTGGTGATTAGTATTGTAGCCTTCCAAATGTAGCATAATGGCATAAACTGGCATAACAACCCAGGGCTGGATTTGGACTAGAATATTGAAAACTGTCTCCATAGCAATTATTCTAATACAGGCCCTTGAGAGAGCTTATAGAAAAACTGCCAAATTGAACACTGCTCATTTTAAACTTCTACGGGGACAATTAATCTGAAACCCAAAGGCATCAAAAAGCCATCTATCAACATGGAGTTTTAGATAGCCCTTAAGGATCACACTTCATTGTCTAGATTCCCTCTCTTGGTCACCTAGAGGACGTATCTGAAGTAGCAAAGGACTTAGCTGCATTTTCAAATACTTACAAAACCCCATTCTTCTACAACATTTAAATATGAAGAGGTCCATGCAGGACCATCTTATGGCAGTGTTCCGCAGGCCTAGCATCAATTTTTGTCGTACGTGTGTGTGTACATGTACTGCCCTTCAGACAGTGCGCGTTGCTTTAGAATGCGCAGGTTTAAGATAAGTTTATTTCTCACCTTTTTACACGATGCAATGATTTCGGATTTAGCAATTTGTATTTCACTCTCAGCACCAGATTCACCCATGTTTAACTCCTACTACTACTAATAAGCATTTTCTTTTCTATTTCTGGACTGCTTGGAAACTCTTTCTCAGTTCCCCTCTCTGTAAAACAGAGATTTGTTCACCAAAATAAAACACTATTATCAAACGTGGCCAGAGAATTCAGCCTCTTCTGTAAGCAAGCAGTTACAGAAAACACATTGTCTAAGCTATTACTGGCAGGACAGGTTGTGTCAAGGTGAGCTCTTACTTTAAATTTTCAACCCCGCTTTCTTTAACAGTTTGAAGGAGTATGAACTCTGTGGAAAACAACTAGAAAACAGCTGTGATTAGTCAAAAAGGAGACGTTTCCAATTCTGCAGTTCAAAAAAGTGAAGAACAAGTAGCTTTTCTAGAGGCTGGCAGCTGACACTATTCTAATACACTTTGTGTGCATTAGTATGTCAGGCAAATGGCCCTATCTGTTTACGTCCCTCATTTGATCAGCTGAAGTGCTAACCCTTCCCCCAGATGTTGCTGTAGAATATTTCTGAGAGATTATGCCATACTGTGGTTGATAAATTGTACCATTACATTTCTTCTCCTTACTGTACAGAGAGTCCACTAGATGGAGGTATTTTATCATATCTAGGGAGGAAAAAAGCAGTCCCATAGATGATCACAACATCAGGAACAACCCCCTCTGCTTTGACAGAGAAGCTTAAATCTCTCAAAGCACTGCCAGAAAGGAGGAGGAATGCAGACTTTTTTCACGGCTCTTAATTTTAGACACCCAGCTGAGGTAGGAGGAGGCTAGCCAGGGTGTGCGGGAGTGGCGGTGGGGATGCAGGGGATGGCCGAGTGTTTCTGAGCCCCAAAGTCAGGCTCTGCTCTGAGCCACCCCTGCAGCTACCTCTTTCCCCAAGGCTGCCCTTGGTATCATTTCTGACTTCAAATCACAGGGATACCCTCTGTATGCCATTTCAGGTATTGCTGTCCTGAACTTTTAATCCAAAGCACAAACCAAATTTCATTTGTTGAGAGCTAAAAAAAAATCCACCCCCCTCCAAAAATTCCAGACAAATTAGTTTTGTGTACGTATATGCTTTCTGGTTGCAAGCAGCACCGGCAGACTCTTAAAAAAATGGGCTTCTTTCATAACATTTCTGAGGTAAGTGAAGAGAGGAAGCATTCTCACAGAAAAGCTGCTTTCTGGAGATTCCCAGCCTGGCTGTCAGTACTCCAGGAGTGTGGTTAGGTCCGTGTTTATAAGCAGACAGAGCTGACTACGATGGGAACTGAGCTTCTATAATCCTACAAGAAAGTCAGTGGATGCTTGGTTTTTTTTCTCTTAGAAAACCTTCCTCTAGGCAGTAATTAGTGCATCAAAATGCATGTACTGCAACCGCCCACACGTGGGGGAATCTCTCTGTCCCACAGACTCCAAGTATGATTGCTCCGCGAGTCCTGGTGAGCACCCCCTGATTTCATCAACTGGCATGTGTAAGGAATTTATAATACGTGGAATTTCTTCTTGTTTCAAGTTATGGCATAGTTTGTGCGAGGCTAGGAAAGCAGCAGGCAACTGCTATCATCCAAAAATGGATGATAGGTTAAAAAAGGGTTTTTTTCCAAGTGCTAATTTAGAAGTAGAGAGGTTTTTAAACTGCTGCTCCCTCTACAAGTCGTAACTGAAGTTTCTGTGCTTTCATCTACATCAAAGCTCTTCAGCTTCACGGCTTCATGAAATATTCCACAGAATTACCTGATTTTTTTTTTTTTTTAAACTTTAATGCACATTGGGCCAACTCCAACCCTGAAGTTGTTCTATTAAAATTAACAGGAGTTGCACCAGGGATGAATTTGCCTCACTGTCACATAGTGTAAGAAAAAAAGATGAGAGCAGTATCACAAAGCCTCTAGAAAGTGACATACCTGGTTGTTAACCCATTTTTACCTCTACATGATAGCAGTACTGAACATAACACAAAGCCTTCAACTTTATATTCTTAGCCAAGAATTACAAGATGTTCAGATATAGGTCAGTAGCACAACAAGTTTTAGATGTTATTTTTAAATTGCTAAGGGATTTTTTTCTATGGGCAGTTAATAAAATTAATTTTAATTTGGTGATTTCCAGGATGGAAGCGTGGTTTTCATGCCAAATGCAACTGTACAATGGTGCATTCGCACTTAACAGAACTTCCTAGCATGTTCTGACTGTATCACCTACCTTTAAAAGGAAAAAAAAATGCTTTTAAACTTGGCACGCAAGTCTGGGTAACGTCTCTTTGGCGAATCAGTTTTTAGCTCATTTCTGTGTAGAGATACTCACAGCAGATTGCAAAAAGTATTATTACATGCCTTGCAGAGCTTCTGTGACTACTGGTAAAGTACAGAGCTGGTACTCTCAGTTCTGAATGTGAGTTTACTGTGAAATGTAAGCAGTGAATCATACAATCTAATGCTTATTTTTGAAGTAAAGCTGCATGTGGTTGAAGGTTTTTTTTTTTCCCAATAATAAAGCGCTTTGCAAAAGTGCACTAAATGCAAAGACAAGTAAGTAAGCGTAGAGTAAAACCCCTACATATCTTGAATATCCAATGTTAGATTTTACTAATAACATAAGCTGATAAATATAATTGTCAACATTATAAGTTTAAAAATATTAAAAAGCATATTTCCAAGTCTAAAACTTACGAGCTGTTAAGTATTTGAAATTTTTCTCCTTTGTGAAAACTCAAGTCATCTTCTGTTCTTGCTTCATAGTCATAAAGCGCCACAAAAAGAGTTACACCTAAGGAAGAAGACAGGGGAGTTACACTCTATCACAAAAAACAGGAGGGAAAGGAGCCTCAAGAGATGAGATAGCTAAGCCAAATGTAAGCTACTCCGGTTGCTGAGGAGCAAAATAAACTGAAGCCTCCTACTTTTTGGACAGCTATTCTAATCCCTCTGCTTTTATGCAGCCAGTAGGCACGCCACCTCCTTCACTCTGTACAGCCATCAGTGCTCTTGGTTTGGTACCCACACACAGCATAGGATCCCAAGCAGGCAAAGGCGGTTTGAAGAGAGAGTTTAGACATAGCCATGCCAAGTATTTCCTGTTAATTACTTGAAGTGGTTCAGACCACACTTTCCATTCCCTGGTAGAGGGATGAGGCAGGCAGTCAGCGAAATTGGGCATGTACGCGTAATTTCTTGCCCCCCAAAGTGAACTAGCACCTGCAGGTTAGCAAAGGTAGGGCTGAAGACCCAGCTCCACCCCTACTTCAGTTCTTTGCACTATTTCATGACATAACTCTTCCCAAAAGCAGGATGCTGAGACAGTCGTCCCTCTGCTGTAATTATGTGATTGATACTCACTAAGAGCACTGAAAGAAGGCTTTGAAACTCACCTGTTCCTCCTCTTGTACGCAGCGTCCCTGTATGAGAGGAGGAATTGACTCCACCAAACACTGTCAGTCCTTGGCCTCCTGTGGCATGGAAGTTGTTGTAGTTTGGGATTGAAGTCACACCAAAGCTAGGATAGTGCTGCGGAGTGGGATCTGTCCCATAGCGGTAGCCGGAGCTTTGAGTTAAACTGCCATCCCTCTCGTCAGTCAGTTTTGTTGCTTCTTTATCCTTACATTGCACACAGCCCATTATCTAAAATCCTAGGAGAGGAAGGAAAGGACAGGTGTTCAGACATTGATGCTCACCAGATTTCCTCCAAACCCACACATGACAAGGATCAAATTAAGTTCACTGCTCAAAAGTTAAGTACTTTGAAAAAAACCCACAGTGGTTGGAATATAAACAGTGACTCGTTGGGAAAAGCTCGCACAAAATCTTCCTGCAGTGGTTTCCCATCAAGGCCTGGGGAAGGGGGTCCTGCCTGCTCTTAGGGTAGTGGCAGCTCTCTGCCCAGCCCCGCCAGGCGATGCCTTGCATGGAGGTAGCGAGAGGATGAAACCCCTCTCGCTCACCCTTCGCCAGGAGAGCACAACTGGCAGGCAAAGGACTCAGCCAAAAAGTGCAGCTGGAGGTGTTTAAATCTGCCCCCCAAAACACAGAGCGAGGCACTCAGCTCACCGGTCATGTTTGACCTTGCCAATTACACAAGAGCCGACTTCACCTAAAGGCAATACAACCTTTTTCCATTGCTGGAGCTGTGCGTGACAGGCAGAAAAGCATATGCAATGTGCTGATAGTTAGCACAGCACCGGAAAGTAGGAGGGAGCTCGTCAGATGGCACAATGAAAACAAAAGGAAGCGCCCTTTTATGCAGTACCGAACAGAAGTGTAAAACCTGCCGGTAGTGGATGGTGGAGCAGCCACCAAAGGTATACATGAGTTAAGGAACTAGAGAAAGTCACGAAGGCATTAACAAGTCAAATGCAGAGTGTCTCTAGGTCTGGATCCCAGACAGGAGGAAACCGAGAGGGTATGACGTGGCAAGAGTTGCACTAAGTTTTTTAATTCTTGTAACCTCTTGTTTAGCACCCTCATGGGGCACTACCAGGGCCTGGGTTAACATCTCTCAATTCTAGGTGTCTACCCCTCTCTAGGTGGAGGGAGGCAGAGGGTGATCGGCCACATCTTAGAAGCAGTCCTCTGAGGTTAACCCTGTTACCTGGTATCAGTTGTCATCTGTCAGCTCTAAAATCTTATAATCCATGCGCTGGTGTTACCGAACTCTTTCCTATTGACTTGAGCTGAATCTAGACACAAAACCTGAGTTTCTGAAGCTGGGTGTGATGAATCTAAGGAATCAGATACTCGTCTGGATGCACCCTTGATCTGAACCAGTACGGTGACTCTTAGACGTAACCTGGCACACAAACAACATACTCTAAACACTGGGGCTGCAAGAGTAGTGACAACAGAAAAATCTTTGAAAAAATTAGAATTACTGGACGTACTTTGTCCAGAATATACAAATAGACAGGGAGAAAATGCATAGAACATTAAAAAAAAAAAGCATAGCAAAGACCTTTTTTTTTTTCTGTATTTCTTTTCACATTTCAGCCAATATCCATCACTTAGAGTAAATAAAAAGCCTACCCTTTTCCAAATATCTTCATTTTTCTGTAGCTGCCAGGCTGGCTATTTTGTATGCCTTACCCCAACATCAACACAGGAAATTGGTTTTGACAAACTCATGGGATTCAAAAAAAGCATATTCCTCCACTGCTAATGCTTGAAAAATTATGCAGTAGCTCCCTGCTTGCCTGTGACAGTCCACAATCTGGATACCTGTTTCCTAAATCTAACCTGCCTAATCAAAAAAAACCTTCTGTTGAAAGGTATTTTCTACAATTTGAAGATACTTCCAGTTATTCTACAAGCCTGTTCAGAAAAACAAGCACCATTTTAATGTACTTCCCTGAGCTGTATTGCCTGCAGTTAGCACAGGTCTACCATCTCTTGCTCTTAGCTTAACTTAAAGGTGCCCTTTTTGCATTTCTCTTTTTCCTTCAAGATGCCATGTTCACTCAGCAGAGTTCCCTCACCAAAACGTTTAAGTCTCTTCACACGAACAGAAACGACTCTCAACTCTGCACTTGCTGCAACGGGTGGCATGAGCTGGGATCCCTCAAGAAACTAAAGCGACAACAGGTCGAGGGAAAGGGGTTTGCAGCCTGGAGGCCACAAAAGACACTGCTGCTGCTACTGCTGTGGCAGCCATGGGCCTCCAGCCTCTGCTCGCCCTGGTAGCTGGGTCGGTGCTGGAGGTGCGGGGTACTGTGCTGGGGCTCGAGGTTGTCCATCCCAGTGTGGGACCAGCAGTGACTCCAGGTGAGCCCACAGGGACCACGACGGGTGCAGAGGTGCCCCGGCCAGCTTCATATCAGCTGTGAAAAACTGCTGGCGCAGATATCTTTGCTGCTTTTACCCGTTTCAACAGCAGGACAGTCTGGCTCTGGAGACCTTCTCTTTGGAGATGTCACTCAGAGATGAGGTCTTCCCGGCTCCTCTCAGAGCCAAGGAGCCCCACGAGCAATGCCAGGGAGTGAAGCAGGACCACAGGGAGGGCAAGGGCCCCGTGGGGCGACGGCTCATCTCACTGCTATCAGCACGGGCAGAGCCCAGGGAGGCTTCGGGTGGGAGGATGAGTCCGGGACTCATGCTGGAACATATGCTTATTCACTTCAAAACAGTTAAGTGATATGCAGGCTTTACTATTTAAAGAAGAATCTAAGCAGCCTTTTTGTTGGCTTGTAACCTTACCTCCCTGTGAAACTCTATCGCCTCCTCCCTTTCCCCTCCCAGCTCTGTTTCTCCTCTTATTTTTTCCCATGTGTTTTCACAGGAAAAAGTAGAAAAGAAAATGAAAGAATGAAAGAAAAAAAGCAATGGGAAACATGAAATCTGGGAGAGCGGTGGGGTAAAGGGGTTTTCTTGTTGCTCATTTGCAAACTTCCAGCTGAGCGGGGGGAAAAAATCTCCACTGAAGTCTGGGAGGATTTCACATATCAAGTTACAAGTGCTGACAAGACAGCCCCTACACACTTCATTTACACATCGATGAGGAAAAAGTTAAAACTACAAATCAGCTGCAAAAATAAAATCATTGAAAATATTAATTCTGAAAAAACTGAATAAACCAGGAGATGGTATACATATGTCCTGGCAGTTTCAGAAAAATAATGGTTTGGGGTTTTCTTTTTACTAGGAATGATATGGATAGAAAACCAGCGAATTATCAGTTTCTTGATTTTTGTTTGGTTTTTGCTCCCTTTATCTCTTTGCTGGCAGTGGCAGCGCACAGGGAAGGAGAATTTGATGCAAAGTGAATGACTGACAAAAAGGGCTTTTTCTTTCACTTGCCCTCTCCCACATTGTCACAGCGTCTAGACAATCCGAGTATAAAGACTGCTTGATTGTAGTCTCTTGTAAAATGTGACAGAGGGTGTAACATGCACGCATCTTTTCAAGCCAAGTCCCTGAAAGTTGTCTGCTCCTGGCTCAAAGAAACCAGCATCATGGGGAGTTGGCTAAATGTGAGAGAATACGTGTATGCATGTACATGCTTAAAGTGATTTCAGCTAACTCAGGGGTTTCATAGACAATAAATATAACCTCCATTCAGCATTGGTCTTTGTGTCAATGAATGGATTCCAAAAACTAATCTCCTTCAGTATCACAGAGCAGGCTTTTAATATCTGAAAGTCTCATCTCCCTGCATGTCAGCATTTGGAGCTGTGGAAGGCTGGAGTTATTCAGCCAGCTCTGAGATCACCAAACAAAATCTGGAGCTGTTTTACACTAAATTCTCTAGAGACGAGCACACAACATTGTTCATCCAACATGCTGCGCAACTTACGGTAAAGGAACAAGATTTTATTCCATTTCCATTAGGAAAGGCAGCATTTCTCAGATGTGTGAGTTATGGGTCACGCAGCATTATCATAATTTGACACTAGTATTGCTAAAAGGTATGTAACTAGCCTAATTAACACGAAGTTTTCTAATGCGAGCAAGTTGAATTTGTTTATTTTAAAGTTGTGTTTTTATGGGCAATATAAAACATGTGTTTTCATGAAAACATAAAACATTTACATGGTTTTTGAGACTTCCTTAGAGACAAATGAAAATAACCATTATGTTATTTGTCTCCTTTCTTGTCCTTGTTGTATTTCTTGGACTCCAACACTTATGTTGCAAGCAATCCAACATCAGCCTAACCAGAATAGCAGTTTCCTCCCACATGGTGGAAACATTATTCGACAAAGATATAAAATTAATTATATCATTATTAATTATTCATATAATCATAGCACCTTAATTACTTTCAGTTAGGAAACAGGTGAAGGCTAAGGAGATGTTATTAACACACTTATTATTATCGTAAATCACCCTCCTTCAGTTTTTCTAGTGGGTTGTTGGTTCTTGATACAAAATGGAAGCCGAGATAGAAATACCCGCCAAAGCCAGACATCCACTTCATTAACAGAAACAAAAGCAGTTCTCTGTTAGTTAATCGAAGCCTAGTAAAAGTCCAGAAGTACCAGGAAAAGCCCATTTTTCATACTTCTATTTTAAAAGGAAAAGCTCCAACATGTATTTGAAAAGCAAAAAGTATTGATAAGCCTTTGCTTAGTCCAGCTTCTGCAGTTTTAAACCATCAGGAAAAGATGGATGGGAGGAAGCCTGGTGTAAATTCACTCTTTCAGCGCATCAGAAGTTTTTCCATAACATTTTGCAACTTGCGGCTGAAACTCTGAATTACAGTATCTCTTCAGAACCCGCTTTTTTGAGTGTCGTGGAAGAAAGTGGATCCTTAAAAAGTTTGAGGGAGGGGTACAGGGAGATGCAGGGAGACGCCCATCTATTCTGCACCCTCCTATCCATGCCATGGCCTCTGTCCTCCAACCCCTTGCCTGGGAAAGGAGACCACCATGGGAGAGGGCTCCAACCTGCCGAAGAGACAGGGAGCGGGTTCAGACTCAGCAGGCTGCTTTCTCCTTCCTCTCCATGGTTTTCTTTGGAATGAAATTTGACGGTATATTTTAGGAGAACTTCCTTCAGCGAAAGACATGAAAAGGAAAGGCTGGATGACTGGTAACTCTCAACTGCCTTTTTCTGACCAGATCTACAAATCTTGTCTCAAAAGCACCAGCAGGAAAGCTGAGTTAAGAAACAGTTATGTTAAAAGGGGATCAGAAGAACAAAATCCTTGGCTTTTATTCAGTCTCTGTGGTGAACATGCTTGCTAATCAAACCAAGGGTTGCATCCAGCATGGCTGTGAAAAATATATTCTTTAAGGGATATCTTCTTAGTGTTTTATGTTTTGCTGAAAGCACCACAGAAGTATCAGTCTGTGACATCAAATAAGTCAAGTTTCATGAGCTACAGTAGGATTTAAAATTCAAAATGCCACATTCTGAGTTACCGTGAAGATGCAAGAAGGACAGAAAAGGCTTTCCAACAATAAGAACTACAAAAATTTTTAAAAGAGACTTCAGTTTTCCATGGAATGCCTCCTGCAGGCTGGAAAGAGGGAATAATCAACACAAAAATTTACCGTGAATTTGAAACATCTTACTTTCCATGCCACCATTACTAGCTCCCTAGAGGGAAACTGATGGAGTTTGAAACACAAGCCTGAGACACATTAAAACCCCCAATTTTCAGAAAAGTCTTGCTCACTCACTTTGAGTATTACAAGTTGTTAGGAAGGCACTCCAAGTTGGGCAACAAACAGGCACGTAACATTAGTCCTATGTAGGTCAGTAATTCTGGTGCCGCCTGCTTGCTGACCTCGCTTTGACTTACATCTATGCTGATGGGAGCATTTTGGATTTCCAGAATTCATTCTGTGTCAGTTTCAAGCCAACCCAAATTAAACAGATGGAATAAAATAGCAACACTTGTTGCATTATTTTTGTTTATATCTATCAACTCTGGGACCTTTTAGAGGACTGCCTTCATTCCAGCTTGACCAGTGATTGACAATTTTTAGGAACTGTAAACCAGGTCAGAAAAATACAAAAAATAGTTCAAAATAGTTAAAGCTGTTGGGTGTTATTTGTTACTTCTCAGGCTTGTGGGTTGCAGTTTACTATATATACATATAATTTTTATACTAATGGCCCAATCTAGAAAGAATAGAATTTTACTGCAATGTGATAGATCTGGTTCATGCTTAAAAGAGGCTGGACACTGAGGCTTTGTGTAGAATGCCTGCAAACCTACATGGGCACCACACCTGCCATATTGCATTAAAAAATGTGAATCAGAGAAGATGCAGTACTACTGCTGGATGTCCTGTGACTATTAAAGATACGCAAAAAATCTCATATACACAATGTGGTATTCCTGAACAAAAGGCAAGAAACACCAGAGCAAAACTTCAAGTCAAGGATCAGGATGTATCAGGATCAATGACTGCATTGAAACAGCGTTTTCATAAGAAAAACAGCACTGCAAAATGCCCGGGCTGCATTAATTTGGTTTTTGAAGAGAGTCCTTTAACGCTTCACTCCCAGACTCTGCTTTAGTGGGTTGAGCAGAAAAATCTCAGCAGTTTAATTGCTTGTTTGTCTGCAGCAGTCAAAAGTCAGGCCAATGCCCAGTGTCAATGGACATCCATGGCCGGAGGAGTAGGAAGAGCAGTCTTACATGAAATCCTGCTGCCATACTGCTCTGGCTCAAAGCAAATGCCTTTGACAGTGCTGGAGCGCTCTTGCTATTGTTTCTTGTCAGCATAAAGTTGCTTTGGAAGTCTTCTACAATGGTGTCAGAAGAGATTCAGGGAAATGAGCAGCTCCTGCTGCCATGAGAAGAGCAGCGCCTGCAAGGAGCTTTGAACTGCCATGTTCTGCCCTGCTGTTCCTCCCCGTTCACTGAGTGACTGGGGACGCGGCCCTGGAAACGACAGCTTCCTGACACTACAGACAATGTTTAAGTCGTAACACATGTCTGCAAAGTACAGCACTGTCCTTGCCTTCCCTCTTTTTCCCCTTTGGGACCTGAACTAAGAGTCAGTTATGAAAGATGAAGATTTGGGCTTCTTCTTGCCCGTTTTTCAGCCAGCCTCGGAGGCCAGGACCAGTGAAGGGAAGGTGTGTGTTGAAGGGTTTCATTGAACTACGACCAAACCCTTGATTTCTGCCAGAGGTTGTGAGCACAGCTGTCCATGGGGCAGGGCAGGTGGCCACTGAACACCAGGAAGAAAGAGCAATGAATGTCTTGACAAACAGATCCATCCTCCCGCTGGTGGGGTACGGTCCCTCTCCAGCAAGAGATTTATTACAATCTAAACAATCTATTTATTATCTATATATCTATGCAATCTATTTATTACAAGCTAGAGAGGAAAAAGGAAGTCAGTGTTCCAGCCAGGCAGGAGAGACAATAACCATGTCCACGTGTGGTGCTTGTTTGAGGGACAGTTGTGGTGGTGGGACTGGCCGGTAGCTGGCTGGTGGGGAGGTGACCTGGCAAGGCCACAAGAAGATGCATTAGCACAATGCGGCTGTTCAAGCAGCTGTAATCAAAAGCTCCCCAATGCAACCGATGCAAGAAGAGGAGACAAACTCTCCAAACTGCCCACAAAAGGACACGTTGCCACCCTTTCGGTTTTCTGCAGCTTCTTTGCCAGCCGAATCTGTGAATGTCGTGGCCTCATCTTTTTCAAAAAACAGTGAATTCTTTTCCACTCTCTGTGATACATCCCTTTCAGCAAAACCAAACCAGAACAAAACATAAGAAGCGATTAAAGCAGAGTCTCACCCTGCAATCTCTTAAAGTAACAGTAACTGAGTTACGCCTTGAACTGTCTCAGGGCTTTTATTACTTAAAAAAAAAAAGATGCCCTAGAAAAACGCAGCACAGGAAGATCAGGTCTGAGGAGAAGTTCTTCTGTGTTTTTTTCTTTTCTCACCAATATCTAAACTTCACTTGTAAGCTAAAAGAAAGAAGCTTATCTATAGCTAACTTGAGAAGGAAGACATGCAGGTTTTATATTCATAAACCAAAGAGCAAGTCAGACTCCAAACTGCACTTAGGATTTCTTTCTTTTTTTTTGTGCTTAAAATGAGTTAAAGGAAGCTTTGAAATTAACAGCTAAAGGCAGCAGCTACACACAGTAAACACACTGCTTACTCTACGGTTAAATCCCCCACAAGATGGGTCTATCCTTGGTTCTGAGTAACACACGAGAACACCATGTAAATTCAATAGCGTGATTTCAAACTACGCTCCTCCTTCATCAGGCTGCTTGTGGTAGCTCTATTCACTAGCAGAGAGAAGTGGGTGGATGGTCTGCATAAGCATTTTGAGCTAATGCGCCTAAATTCTGAAGTGCTTTTTAAGTATACAACTTAGAAAACCTGTATCAAGAGAACAACTGCTGCAAATGCCAGAATCATTTTACCTTGGAAAGAGAAGAAGTGAAACAGTGTCTCCACTGATTTCCTCTTTCTTTTCCCCCATTAAGAGAACAGAAAGATGAATGCAGGTTGATTCACACTGTTCTGATTTTTTTTCTTTCAATTCTTATTTTTAGAATCTACCCGAGATTAATGGGTGTTCATCTGATCCGCAGTATGGAAGCAGCACGGAGCAGAATGCAGAGTGAATCGGGATGGGCAGGGAAGGAAGGGGGGAAAGGGAAAGGGAGCGGTGTAGAAGTTCTGCCTGTTTGCTTCTTTGGAATATGTAAGAGGCATAGAGAAAGATTTTCTCTCAAAAATACCCACTGCTCCCTCTCCACCCCGCTTTGCCTATGCACAAATGAAAACTAACCTCTTCTCCGCCTTGTCCGATTTCTATTTTGTGACTGAAGAACTTGGAGGATGTGACAGCAAGGAAATGGGAGCAAGCTGAGTCTCAAATCAGGAGATGATTTACTTTGAGACCATTCCAGACGTCATTCCCTCCCGAAGGGGCTCTTGTTTCACCTAGGTTCCTACTGCTAATATTTTAGAAGTGTTATTTAAATTGCTCATTTGTCCAGTTACATTGGGGAAAAAAATAGTCTCCTTCCTAAACAGGAGCAAAATCTGCCTGTGGCCAGCTCACAAAGAAATCCCCAGTCTTCACACCATCACTGCAGCTGGCTTCAGCTACACCAGCAAAGATGCTTACAGGTAGAGACCCCAGACAAGGTGGCAACCACATGGTGACAAAGGCCAGTGAGCAACCAGCGTGCTGAAGGTACTGACTACATCAGTAACAGGAAGACACGAAAACCCTGCCTACGCTTACACGGTGCTACTAGTGAGACCTGTTTTCTCAAACCCAGCCGTTGCTACTGTGGTTTCAGTGTATGACGGCTTACTTCTGCATGACAGCTTAGGTAAGCGTACTGGGTCTGGATGGGGTTAAGTTTCTTCACAGCAGCCCGAACCCTGTTGTGCTTTAGATTTGTGACCAAAGCAGTGTTGATTACACGCTCATGCTTTAGCTATTGCTGAGCAGTGCTTGCACAGCATCAAGGCCTTCTTTGTTCCTCACTCTGCCCCCGCAGCGAGTAGGCTGGGGGTGGGCAAGAGGCTGGGAGGGGACACAGCTGGGACAGCTGACCCCAACTGATCAAAGGGATATTCCACACCATATGATGTCGTGCTCAGCAATAAAAGCTGAGTGTGTTACTCAGACTCGGATTGTTCGGAGACTGGCTGAGCATTGGTCTGCTGGTGGGAGGTGGTGAGTGAGTGCCCTTGCATCACGTGTTTTCTTTTTATTTCCTTCGCTTTAAACTGTTTTTATCTCAACCCACGAGTTCTCTTGCTTTTGCCCTTCTGATTCTCTCCCCCTTCCTGCTGGAGGGCAGTGAGCGAGTGACTGGGTGGGGGGCTTAGCTGCTGGCCGGGGTCAACCCACCATAGTGAGTGATATATGCGATGTTCTTGGTCCGGAAAATAACTTCAGAGGCACACAGGTTAAGCCATGTTAACCAGACAGGCAAGAATTGAGATACTGCCTGGAGATGAATTTGTCAGGATCACAAAGATGACACATTACCATCTAGTCCATTTTTAGCAGAGATTTTGAAATCTGGAAAACAAGAGAGTGGGAGGCTGAGATGGTAGTGAAAAACGCCCTGGACCACCCTGGACCTGGAAGGAGACAGGTCTTAACTTGCATTCTCTCTTACAGAAGAGTGGCAGCATTGGTGCACACAGTCCTCTGCTGTCCAACCACAAGGCCACTAAGACCAACTTAGATTCTCAACTCTGTTTTGCCAAGCACCCTACAAACTGCAGCTCCCCATATTCTACAATCCTGTGCCACTGCAGGCTGCATCTGTGCCACCAGGGACGTCTTCTAGGAAGTCCATGGTCCGTCTCTCCTTCCTTTTAACCACACACAGTCCTTGGTGCCAAAAAGCTGGGAAATGCCCCTAGAAACAGAGATAACCTACACAAACCCGGATGGGGCAATCGGCAGAGCAGGACATGACTAACAGGAGGGGAATCGAGGCAGAATCCTCAAGAATGGGAAGAAAAAGAGAAGCTACTGTCCCCTTCCCTGGCTTCTGCTGAGGACCAGTGACCCACAGCAAAGTCCCTCTGCCTCCGAAGGTGGATCAATACTGCTCAGCTCAGAGTGGACCCTGCAGTATCACAAAGCCCAACGAGGTTGCCTACATCCCACTGCTATGTCAGGCAACTCTAGGAGGTAGTACCAAAACTGATACACATGGACCTATACCCCAAAAGGCCTGCTCCTCTCTGTCTCTCTCCGTTTTTCTTTCCCTCTCCCTCTCCCTCTTGAAAAGATACCAGCATTCAAGATACCAGCAGCAGCAACAGAGGAACACAAAACAACAATGCTGGACAGATGCCTTCTCTCCTCGATGTATTGTCCTCTTTGTCTTTGCATCCATATATATGGTTGTAGGACTGATGAGTTTTCATTTTTGGTGATTAATTCCACAGCCTGCCCTGTCTTTTAGGTGGTTGCACTGCTTGAAGCAGAACATCACAGCCCAGAGGAGAATGAGACAACAAGAAATAAGGGAGAACATCACATGTGCTTTAAAAGACGGGAGTTGGAGTTTAAAAAAGGGGTGACAGTGGGGAAAATCATGAGGGAAGGTCCCTTCTATTAGCCAGAGATGATGGAGCTTAAAAAGGGATCAGATGACAGCTAAGGGCCATGAAAAATAGATTCTGCTGGGTTAGTGAGCATTTTCCAAAGGAAGCCAGCAAACAGCTAGAGGGCCCTTCCACATTGATCAAAACACCAAAGTATCACTAAGCGTATGGTAGATCTATTTTTAAACTTTATGTCCATATCTGAGGGCAAGTAGAAGAGAGAATTTGATTTCATCATGAACCTGAGGTCATTAGGGAATGATCTGCAAGGGATGCTCATGTGTGGTGACTCTAAGCTACAGGTCCAGAACCTGGTCCTTTAGCTTAAAGCTACTGCAATCTCCTCAGTGCAGCTATAGGAGGTCCCACTTTAATCCTTCATGGCCTAAGCAGAAAGTCACAGTGAAATAATGGACTAAATGGAAGCTGTGGATATTCAAGTTAGGTGTCAGGGAAGAAAATCCTTTCTATTGGCAAGGACAGCAAGACAACCTGGAACAGATTGCCTATGGCGATGTGAAGGCCAGACAAGTATCTGCTAGGCATGGCACTGCCTCTGGTCAGGAGGATGGGTGAGTCTCTTTCAGTTCAATTTTCTATTACTCAATGAGTGACAAAACCAGCAGATGCAAACACTTTTTAATAGCACCTCCCCTCAAGCCAGAGGAAGTATGATTTCTTTATTTCTCTCGCTCCCTCTTTCATTCTTTCTCAAGGTTCATATGCTTAGGAGAAGAAACTGTACTTTAAATCTGGCCTGTGAATGAAGGCACATTTGCAGAGCTCTAAAAACACACCTGAAGATCCTGTCAGTCACACAGAATAGAGTGTGGATGTTTGCCCAAGTGGACATCTGCTCAACCTAGCACGCAGGATTATCCCTTGACCTGTGATCCAGGGAGCACTGGGGTCCATAAATCAGCAGGTGGTCCACAAGCTCATAGCACATGCATGACCAAGCAAATACACATGCAGTGGACACCGTGCCAGCATTTTGCTGGTGGTGCTTGAGGTCCCCCTCACACTGCCTGCACGCCCTCCCTGGTTTGACTCGTTCTCTGTGCATGAGCAGTTGAAAAGCACTGACCCAAAGTGCCCCTGAGGATGGTTCCAACCATCCTCATCAGCAGGATGAAAAGAGCAGTGTGTGAGGAAGAGGCAGACAACAGAAGTTTCTCTGTTTCTTTGTATTTAAGACACAAAAGGGAAGTGCGGGACTGGATGATAATCTGGGGAAGACAGGCAGGGTTTCACTGGAGGTGACTGTTTTGTAATACACCTCGTGGACTACACAGCTGTTGACAATTCAGAAGATCCGGATATCCAGGAAACTGGATTTCCTCCCTGTTTCCTAGCACAGAAAGACAAAAAACTGAAGACTGCCAAAGTTAACGACTAGGTGAACAGCACAGGGGACAGATGTCAGATTTGTGGATCGTATTGTAAAGAGAAAGTGACCTCTCGATAGGGAACGAATGCACACTACTCTGTAAGACAGGCTGGCTAGGCGAGTCTGATTAAATAAGCAACTGAAAGCTCATTCAACACAAAAACATGACACCAAGCACAACATTAACCAAAGCAAAGGTTTTGATGACCTTTTTCAGCTGCCTATATGCTAATTACAAGTGTCTGAAAAACTGGATAAACCCTCTGCCTGCAGAGCAGCAACGCAAAATAATACTCCTGAAAACTAATAGCTAGATTTAGATTATTAGAATATTAAAAGAAATAGTTGTAACCAATTAAAGAAGTCCGAATGGAAGAGGGAAATTGACAGGCCCTATATGTCACAAATAATGTCTGTCCCAGTGACTGACAACTTGGAAGTAAGTAATCTTGGATATTTACGAATCAAGATACACCCAAGGTGGGCTGTTATTTGGTATCTATCTGTTACAGCATTGGAATCACTGTAGAGCACAGGATGACGGGCTTCTTCAACACCTATATACAACAAGTACAAAAAAACCCTTGTGTTATCTCAGGGCCATCCAATCCGAGCAATTTATGCCGGAGACCTTATGTCACTAGCATTAAAACATGACTGCACTTTCCAAAATGCTACAAGTGACAAGTCACTGACTCCTAATTTAAAGGAAAGATCAGCCTTCCTAACCCTGTGCACTAAAGCTCTTGCCAATTAGCTACACGAGTCACATACAGTATAGGCCCTGCAGCATCAAAGGGAATGGAGAATTCAGGAGCAGTTCACAGCACGATGACCACAACGTGAGGAACCTGTGGGACGAAGCTAAACTCCACCGCGCACAGCTCAACCCCACAGCGGTCAGCCTGCCACGCCAGGCGCAGCAGGACCTGTTGACTTGCTCCCTGCCCAGCCAGGGACAGCAGCAGGCAGGAGCTGCGGTACCGGCACAAGCACAACTTACCGCTGATCGTATGATGTAGCTACACCTGAACTGCCTGAGGGTCATACGCAGTTTAGCAAAGGAGCCAGACAATCCCTGCCCTAGCCTTTGTCGCAGTAGGGAGGAAATGATCACAAACCAGAAGGTTACTGGTTGTTTAGACTGACAAGGACCGACACTTTCTGTGCAAGTAACTAACGTAGTCTGCGATCAAATCCAGATTAGTAAAATTTTATGCAATATATGAACATACGCTCTTCATATATACATAAATTAAAATCGCAGTGCATGCTTTCTGAGAGGCAATTTCACAAAACTACAGTAAATGGGAGTCAAATCAGGCTGAAGACAGAACGTACAGAAAGTTGCTGACATCTGCGAACAGTTTAAGACATTTCCTAAATGCCTACAGTGTTACAACCATGAAAAGAAGACTGGGCTAGACAAAAATAACACACAACGAAAAAACCCAACAGCTGGGTTTGCCAGGGAAGTGAAAAACAGATAAAATGTTATATACGAAACCAACACATCAAGGGGGAAAGGGGAAAAGATAATAACGAGTAAAAAAGCTAAAATAAAGATTATATAGAGGAAGCAAGAAGATATTAGGAAAAATTAAGGCAGATAGAATCAGATATATAATTTTTTATTTTTCTAAGCAGATTATAAAAGACAATAAAAGTGGTAGAATCGTTCATAACAATATGACAGTGGCAGAAGTTATTCAATAAATATTTCTGATTAGCACACAGGTAAAAGGCCGGACGATCTGTTTATGATGATGATGAAATAACTTCCCACCACAGCAGCCCCTGGAGAGGGGACATTAAGCAGCAGACACACAATTCTAGGTATTTCAGGTTAGTTGCTAGAAATAAACTTGTCTCAGAAGGTTTTAGAGAGATAGCCTTGGAGCTGCTACTGCTGCATCTAAACCAGTTCTGGGCCGGACCAGGGGCAGGAGGAAGGTTCATGTTGGGCCACTGTTTAAGAAGGGTAAAAAGTAATTACAGGCCAGTTGGCTGAGTCTCCAGTATTTTGCATAGAATAGAACAACTAACATAGGACTCAATTAATAAAATCTTAAAAAAAAGCTCTATAATTAAAGTCAATCAACTTGACTTTAAGGAAAACAGATCCTGTCAAACTAATCTGATGTCATTTCTTGCAAAAATTACAAGTTCACTTGACAAAGGCAGCGTTGTTGACAGTATTACAAGTCTAAGTCATTTGACTTGTTCTGTAGAACATCTTTATGAAGAAACTGAATGCTTTGAAGCTTGTATGGAGTGTCTCCATCTGTACATGGAAAGCAGGACTCCATAGGTGGAGAGCACTTACGAGGTGAGGCAAAAATCTTAAAGGTATTTTGTATCAAAGTCACTTCTGAGTCCATAATCATATTAAATGTATTGATAAATGAGGAAGCCAAAGTGTAACTCTAAATGGGAAACTATTTATTAGCAAACAGATGGGTTCTTATTGGGTTCCCACAGGTATTGGTGATCATCCCTTTACTATTTAATAGCCTTACCAGTGACCTAGATTAAAGTTAAGTCATTACGGTTAGATATGAGACGGGGGACAGCAAAAACCAAACAACGAAAGGACAAGCCTGACACACAGCAACTGGGGTCTGTAGAAAGATGGGAGAAACCAGTTTAGGTGTTAATATGGCCAAGTGCAGAATCGCCTTATTAGAATAAAGAATACAGGCTGTACTTACAGGATGAGAGGGAGAGAGAGGACTCTATCCTCCGAAGCAGAGACTGAATATGAGACCGGGGGTCCTGGGCGGCAATCAGCTCGACATGAATTCCCCGCACAAGGCTGTGGCCAAAAGGGCTAATGTGAGCCTCAGCTGTACAAACAAATGAAAATCAAAAGATGAGTAGGTAGGTTACAGAGACGCTGTATTTGGCTCTCGTTTCTCTGCTCCGTGAATAATGTATCAGGTTCTGCTGCTCCATTTTTCAAATAAAGTGTTGGAAAAATTGGAAGAGTGTTCAGGGGAGAGAGATTAAAGAACTGAAAACACTGGGTAGCAGAAGGCTTTGTTATAAACAAAAATCTTACAAAAATCTTTCTTATTTTGTTCACAGTATAGGAGTATTCATACTGGGAATAAATCTGATAACAGCAGGCTCTAATCTAGCAGGGGTGGAAAATGCATTGGAACTGGAAACTAATCCAATCCAGACTGTGAACAGGCAATTTTGTTTTGCTTTTTCAGCAATGATCTGTTATGGGCAATTAACTAGCAATTAACCCTTTACACCACAGGTTGTGATGCACTGTCCATCTCTGCAAAGTTGTGAAAATAACTGTGCTTGATTTAAAAAGGATGCACACCCATGCAGCTTGGGTTATTAGGCATGAAGCAGGAGCTCCTGCAGGTGAGATGTACTGCCTGCATAAAGCTGGAGGTCAGGTGAGTGGTCACTGCATCAGACAGTGCTTTGTGTTTCCATTAAGAAACAGTCCCTCCCCTCTCAGGGTAGTAATCCTGGCAGCCTACCTGCTCATGGCCTACAAAATATCTCCAGGGGAAACCCCAACCTTTTGGGACTGAGGTGCCATCTAAGTACGGCTGACACCCAACTGTCCATCTTTTGCAGGATCTGCAGGCAGCCGTCTCTAAATTCCCAGCACCTGGCTCCACACAAAACCTCACTGTGCAAAGCTCCTCACACTGAGATGCCAAGGAAACAACTTTTAGGAAACCGATGGGGGTTATTACAGCTCTGCCACTGAGAGACTACCTGCGACTCCTTGCTTCAGCAATTCAATTCATCTGCTGCCCACTACTGGGATCTTATCCCAGCGATCTGCCTGGGATCCCATCCCGGGATCCCATCCCAGGATCCCCCAGCCACAGAAGGTGACCTCAGAGAATTAGGCTGAGGGAAGGAGTCCTCCATGCCTCACAGATATTTCCTCTCCCAACTTCACCCTTTCGGGATGAACTGATGGACTAGCTGCCTTCTTTAGGAAGGCAAGTTAGTGCCTCCAAGCAGGGTGAGTGGACATGAGCACTGCTCCCGCAGGCACATCCCAGTTCATTTGGGATATCCACATGTCTTCTCCTTCCCCTTCACCCTGCTGAGGGAACTGGGTGCTGCCAAGAAAGCTTTCGGCTCTGCGTCCCAAGGATGGGGTCTGGCAGGTGGGCTCCTATGGACCATATGCTCGGGGGGGGGCCCTGGCTACTGAATTTGCTTCAACCCACAGCCTGCCAATATTTAAGTTTGGTGGTTTTTAAGGACGCAGTGCAAGCTTTTGTCCGTGCTGTCTGTCTTAACCTGGGCTTTTGGCCAGAAAGTATTAATCCTGTCAATGTGCAGGAGTGGGGAAAGCTGGGGAGTGTTTGATTTGTGCCAGTTGCTGGCATCAGCTCATTTTAAGCTTCTGGAATGAACCCACTTATGACTGAATGCTGCAGTTTAAATTCTGCGAATAAAACAGATAAAATAATCTCAATTACTTGAGCTCAGCATTGGTTCACATATGCCACTCTAGAGATTTAGAAGGCATTATTTCATACAAACATTTAATTATATTTAATTATGATTCTACAGATATTTTTCTGTTCAACAGGTCGGAAAAAAATGTGTTTTTCAAACTTTCAGTCACTTTCAGTAAGTGATGCCCGCTAAAACACAGAATACATAGCATAATAAAATCTCAGTGCTGTGTTACAAACATAAAAGAAACATCCCTTCTTAAGTAAATGACTGTAGTACAAAACCTGTGCAGAGCAAACTAAAGCAAGAAAGCTTGTGAAAATTTTAGGGAGGAAAAAGGCCTGTCCAAGTGTGGTGTGTATATATACATGTGCACATGCATTCACACACCCACCAACACCTGGTCTCTCCTATACCTGTTATTCCTATCAACAGGTCTCAAGACTGAAAACTGTGATTGGCAGCTCTTTAGTCACTAAAAGAGCAAAAGGTTTGGGAAAGCTGATCAAGAGAGAGGTTTCAGAGCTACTAATAAAAGATGAATCAGAGCCTGCTAAAGTACAGTTTAAATAGTGCATTTTTGCATCTTAATACTTTCAGTCCTCCTGGATGCATTTTTCTCCCTCTTCCTCTGGCACAACCCCAGCTACATCCTACAGCATTAAGATGTTCTGTTAAGCACATGTGCAACTGTGTTTTTAAGCCTTGTGAAGGCTTACTTATGTCAAAAGATGTACCATTACAAAGATCACATAGGCTAGACTCCACAAATTTATATTTACAAACGAAGTAACTGTGGTAATCTTCCTAAACGTAAATGATAGAAACTACATAGAAGCGAAGACCTTTAATACATGGATTTAAAAGATCTTTTTGAAATATTAAGAAATAAGTCAGACGCGAGGCTTGTCCTTTTACTCCAGACACTCAGAGAAAGAATTAAATGGGAGAACGTGAGACTAACCATCCCATCTGCCTTCGTAAGTCACCCAGACCAGAGGCAGAAATGCTATGAAAGTTAATGCAATGAACCCCAGAAGTGTCACTTTTGCAAATCTCAAGAGGTATCATTGACCTGAGGCTGGCTGCAGTTTCTGCCCCAATTCCACTTTAACGTATTCCAGTTTGACCCTCAAGCGACAGCGCTGCTGGAGAACATGCTACGAAACAAATGCAGGCAATTGCTTTGACATAATTCTTTTGGATGCAGGCAGATCGAATGTGCTGATGTCAACAGAGACCAGAAAAGAGTTTTACCCAATCTCCTTTCCTCACTGAAGAAAACAATAAGAGAAAACAAAGCACAACCCAAAACCTAGCCAAACATGTGCCCTTCTCTCAGCAGCAAAACTAATACATGCTGTCTAAGAAAGGGAGAACCAAGACAAACGTTTCTGAAGTATCATTTGGATGCATACACAGCATTTCATTTATAGCTTAAATTTACATGACTTGTATATATAATTGGCTCTTTGCACATAACACACATGAAACATCTGTTCTATAGAGGATATTAATCAAAAACCCCAGGAACAGCGTAATTCAGTCCTTTATGGCCATAGTACATTCAAAAGAGTTCCTAACATAGTTCCCTCACCTTAAAGCAAACTACTCTTCTTCCCTTTCTCCCATTCTTCTAAAATTTAGGGGACTGCACGGACCTGATTTCAATATGATTGTCAGGATGAAACCTTCCTGCCTTGCCACTCACTTAAATGACCAAGCTCTAGCAACTTCGAGGCTGCATAGCTTGATGTCAGAGAATATTGAGGCAACACCGATTTTTCTGCACAGGGACAGCAAGAATATAAGACGGGGATATTTTTTCCACGGGAAAGATGAATTATGGTAGGAAACCAGATCAAGGAAGCCACAATGACTATCTCGAGAATAAAAGATTAAGCTAAAGATTTTCTTCTCTACCTGGTCGCAGTTGCTCCTGAAATAACTTCTGTATAAAAGGAAAAGAGAAAAACCCCACACATCAATGGTACAGTTTTTCAGAACTCGTAAGGGAAAATACCAGGGTTGAATGTGGTATGTCCCTCAACTTTATACAATGAAAACAGAACAAAGAAACAGATCCCAAGCTCATTCCCTCCTCCCTCTTTTACCTCCTCTCCTAAGAAAGGCTTCCACCTCTGCTACTCACAATTTTCCTTTTCTCCCATTCCTCCAGCTCCCCATCAGTCCATGCAGACAGATTGTCTGTAATGGTATCATGCAAAAACCAGATGAGATCCTCAAGGCTTCCCATTTCTGTATGCCTAAAGTGCTTCCAAGAAGAGAAAGTCTTGTGGAAAAATGGATTCTCACTTCCCTTTTCTGGAGCTACTTGTGTGCTCCCATTGTTTACTCTACCACAGTAAAAGTCTGCATCTGCTATCTGACCACGATGGAGAGACAGATAAAAATTACCATTTTGAATGTCCATAAGAAGCATGGTCTCTGAGAGAAGAGTAATCATGTGTTACAGCCGTTGAAACGACTTGATCTAGAACATCAAACCACTCCTACACAAAGAAAAAACAGACTTTTGTCCTTCTTCATCTACCACCCTTTCTGTGACCTGCTCCCAAAACGTGGCCACAGTTTGGCTGATCATCAGAGGCTGCAGAACATTTTCAGCTATGTTGGGACCTGTGTAAATGTTGTAATGTTCAGGGAATAAGGGTTTTAAGACCACCAATCATCAGGAATTATCAAACACTTCAGTCCCCACAGCGTGTGGTGTCCTGCACCTTGCGTAACCATCCAGAAAGAAAACTTTGGAATCACTGCTCTAGACAGTCAGAGGACAAAGGCTGATCAAAAATACAACTGAATGTCCTAACGAATTCCTTGAATTTCTCATGCTGTCGTGTTTTATTTTTTAAAGCATTTGTCAAGATATGAAAGTATGGTTGAAGCTTTTTTCTAACACTAGGAATGAGAAGGCGGCTTTAACCAAAACAAAAGTTTACTATCTACCTTGACTCCTGTAAGGTCTTTGACATGGTCCCATACAATATCCTTGTCTCTAAATTGGAGAGATATGGATTTGATGGATGGACTATTTGATGGATAAGGAATTGGCTAGATGGCCATATCCAAAGAGTTGCAGTCAATGGCTCAATGTCCAAACAGAGATCAGTAACAAGTGGTGTCCATCAGGGGTCCTTACTGGGACTGGTACTGTTCAGTATCTTTAATAATGGCATAGGCAGTGGGATCGAGTGCACCCTCAGCAAGTTTGCGGATGACACCAAGCAAAGTGGTGCAGCTGGTACACTTGAGGGATGGGATGCCATCCAGAGGGACTTTGACAGGCTTGAGAAGGGGGCTTCTGTGAATCTCATGAAGTTCAACAAGGCCAAGTGCAAGGTCCTGCACTTGGGTCGGGGGAATCACCAGTATCTGTACAGACTGGGGGATGAAGGAATTCAGAGCAGCCCTGCGGAGAAGGACTTGGGGGTACTGGTGGATGAAAAATTGGACATGAGCTGGCAATGTGCACTTGCAGCCCAGAAAGCCAATCGTATCTTGAGCTGCATATAAAGAAGCGTGGCCAGCAGGTCGAGGAAAGTGATTCTCCTCTTCTACTCTATTCTCATGAGACCCCACCTGGTATACTGCATCCAGCTCTGGGGTCCCCCAGTACAAGACCTTGGTCCTGTTGGAGTGGGTCCAGAGGAGGGCCACAAAATGATCAGAGGGGTGGAACACCTCTCCTGTGAAGACAGGCTGAGAGAGTTGGGGTTGTTCAGCCTGGAGAAGAGAAGGCTCCGGGGAGACCTTAATGCAGCCTTTCAGTACTTGAAGGAGCTTATAAGAAAGATGGAGAGATACTTTTTACCAGGGCCTGTAGTGACAGGACAAGGGGCAACAGTGTTAAACTGAAAAGAGGGTGGATTTAGATTGGACACAGGAAGAAATTTTTTACGATGAGGGTGCTGAGGCACTGCAACAGGTTGCCCAGAGAAGTTGCAGATGTCCCATTGCTGGAAATGTTTAACGTCAGGTTGGACAGGGCTTTGAGTAACCTGGTCTAGTGGAAGATGTCCCTGCCCAGGGCAGGAGTGTTGGACTAGATGATCTTTAAAGGTCCTTCCAACCAAAACCATTCTATGATTGATGATTCTTTTATTAAATTGGATTCCCACTTCTGTGGCTGCTATCATAGTACAGAGACAGTGCAGTTAGCGCGGCTGGGACTTAATGGTGCTGTAAGACAACTTGTGGAATAGGGTTACAAACCTGTATTACTGTAGACAGAGACAAATAAAGCACCTGCACTCTAGGATTAAGGCACATGAAAAAGGGAGGATAAAATACCCACATGATTTTGTCTAAATGCATAGATGATACAAAACAAAAAGCAAGAACCAACTGCACACATATCTTTACACTGCCATTTGTATGAAGAGTCAAAGTTTATTATTTCTTCCACACTGCAAGGCTGCACTTGTTATGACAATCACAGCAGTTATTATGTAGTTCGTGCGCATTACCTTTTCAGAGCTTGAGAGATCCAATCATCTGCAGGCTTTGAACACTTCCCTCTAAACATGCTTGTTTAATATGACTCCAGTTTTCAGTGACAGTAGGTTATCAGTTGTTTGGCTACTGCAGGCTGTTACAATATTCTTACAACAGGAAATGTGTATTCCATACGTAAGAAGACTACACTTACAAGAAATAATGCAGGAAAGTAAAGTGTTCTAATTTCTATTCTGCTTCCTTCCTTCTGCAGCATGCTGCATTGAGATGTTTGTTCCAATACACAGATATTAGTTCAAGGCCAAGACTTTATTTACCCCGATCCTACAAAACAAGTCTGCAGCTAAACTGCACTTCAAACACCTTAAGCTGTTGTACTGCATTCACGTTCATGTAAGTGATTTAGGTAAGTGGGCTTAAAATTTCTCTTTTCAAGGTTATTGAGCCTGCTTATCTATGGCTGGATATTTGTGTGCCAATGCCATAGTTTTAAAACTCCTATGAATTAAGAACACTTCCCAAAGATGCAAACAGTACATCAAGAAGGAAGCATCAATTTTGAAGGGTCTTTGTTGTGGTCCTGAACCTCAGTATTCAGACTGTAAGAAAATGGCCTTTGCGCTGCATTTAGGGAAGCAGCACAACGCCTTCACGAAGCGCTGCACCCATCCATGGATGTTACCCAGCTACCACTGCTGAACAAAGAAACCTGACTGACTGTTACGCTTCACTTCTCTGCTTTTGCAAAACCAGTTTTTAATTTAGGAAATCTGAGGTAGTCTTTTAAGATGAAACTTTCAAGCATTCTCTTATACTTACCCTATTTATTACTGTGACTGACAATACATGTATATCATAAATTATAAATGGCCACATGCAAGCTAAAAGCTGGCAAGAGACTCTATACCGCTACAGGGCCAAATCTGCGTCAGGCAGGTTGTTGAATTTGGGGAGTTTTGAGCACCAGCGGATTCGCAAGCTGACCGATCAGTGCCCACTGCTCATTGCCGAGGTTCTTGGGAAAGGATAAACAGACGGGTCAGGAAAGGACAGTACTCTGAACTGGATTGCACAGCTGTAGAAATAACATCCAGAGTTCATTTGTTCTCTATCTTCCATGCTGCTATAGCATGGAAGATAGAGAACCATTAAAAACCACTAAACCATTAAAACCCTCCCCACTATATCCTGCATTTTTGGTGAGATGACAGGACTAACTCTTTCATATTTATGTGTTAGAGAGGTAGGGGAGTTAAAAATGTAAATAAAATCAAGGGATACTTCAAAAAGTTATGTTTGTTTTGTTTATGATGTCAGGAGTGTACTCTTCTGGCAAGGCAATATTGACTGTGAAATGCAGAAGATTTTCCTAAGGCTGGGCTGGAGCTTCTGCTTTTTGTTTGCATTTGGGCACTTAACCATCTTCAGTGAAGATTTTTTTCAGCGTGAAAAATGAGGTTACGTGTTTTCTTTTGTATATATTTTTTCAGAGCAGTTTTTCAGATGCCAGATGCCACAAATGTAAGCAAAAGAAAACAGTCCCAACTTTGTCAACTCCCCAGCACTGTATTTTGTATGCTGGTGCTTTTGTTTTCTTGCAAGTTCAGCATTGCTTTAATGGCAGCACCCTGGATTCCCCCTGCCCCCAACAAGTGATACATATTAGTACATCTGTTTTCTCTGTAAAGTGTTTTTGCATTCTTTGCAGGGCACAGGAAGGATGTGGGCTCCTTTTCACATTCAAATGAGGCAAATTAGCCTTTGCCTGGTTCCTACAGCATAATGCTTATTTTACATTTAAGCGTGAGAAAAGGGGAGGAAATAAAACCTAATATGTTAGATGGGTTACATGTTTCATTTTGGTACAAGCCTCACTTAGCCTTCTTCTGTGAACTGCTTTTCACAGGATATAATTTCAGGATGGGGTTCAAAAGTGCAATCATGTAAAATGATCGAATAGCTTGCACAAAGAAATAGCAGCCACAGATACATTAAACATGAGAAAAGGCTGAAAATGCCAACCTGAATCAGCAGGGCTCAAGCAATTCCGGAGATTCTTGAAGTGCATTGATGGTAACTTCCTAACACAGGTGACTGAGCCGACAATGGGAAATGCTGTGCTGGACCTTACGCTTACAAACAAGATCAGCAGATGTGCAGATCAGGGACAGCATGGGCTGCACTGACCATGAGACGGTGAACGGTCTCTTTTCCAAAAAGCTGGATCACAACCCCCACAAAGAGCAGACTTTGGCCTCTTCAGGGATCTGCTTAGGAGAATCCTATGGGATACAGCCCTGGAGAAAAAAGCAGTCCAGCAAAGCTGGTGGATTTTCAAGGATTACCTCCAGAACGGTCCATCTCAATATGCAGGGAGTCAAGCACAGGCAGCAGGAGGCCCACATGGATGAACAAGGAGCTCTTGACTAGTCAACTCAAACATAGAATCATAGAATCATAGAATCATTAAGGTTGGAAAAGACCTCTAAGATCATCAAGTCCAACCGTCAACCCAACACCACCATGCCCACTAAACCATGTCCCTAAGCGCCTCATCTACACGTCTGAAATGGAAGAGACGGAAGCAGGGTCAGATAGAGTTAGGAAAGCCAAAGCCCACCTGGAGTTGAATCCAGTGAGGGTTGGCAAAAGAAGCAAGAAGGGTTTCCACAGGTATATCAGCAGCAAAAAGGGCCTGCTGCTGAATAGGGCATTAGTGGTGTACCCCAGAGGTCGATACTGGGGCCAATACTGTTCAATCTCTTTGTTAGTGATCTATAATGGCAGAGAGTGCATCCTCAGAAGGTTTGGGAAGAGTGGTTGATATCCCAGATGGTTGTGCCGCCATTCACAGGTACCTTGACAGGTTGGAGAAATGAGCCAACAGGTACCTCATGAAGTTCACCAAAGGGAAATGCAAAGTTCTGTGCTTGGGGAGGAATAACTCCATGCTGGGGGTACATGCTGAGGGATGACCAGCTAGAAAGCAGCTCTGCAGGAGAAAATCTGGGTGTTCCAGTGTACACTTGTCAACTTCCAGTTGAACATGAACCAGCAATGCTCCCTTATGGCAAAGGTGGCCATCACCGTCCTGGCCTGCACTAGAAACAGCACTTCCAGCAGGCTGAGGAAGGTGATCCTTCCCCTTTACTCAGCACTGGTAAGACACGTCTGGAGTACCGGATTCAATTTGGGGATTCCTGAAAATTTGGGGCTCCCCAGTACAGAAGAGACATGGACTTATTTGAGCGCATCCAGCAAAGGGCCACAAAGACGGTTAAGAATTTGGAGCATCCCTCCTACGAGGAAAGGCTGAGAGAACTGGGACTCTTCAGCCTGGAGAAGAGAAGGGTCAGGAAGATCTCATTAATGTGTATAAATACCTCATGGGAGGCAGCAGAGGAGACGAGGCAAGACTTCTCGGTGGTGCCCAGTGACAGGCAATGGGCACAAATTAAAATACAGGAAATGCCGTTCAAACATAAGAAAAACACCCTTTTTTACTGTGAGGGTGTTGAACACTGGGACAGGTTGCCCAGAGAGGCTGTGGAGTCTCCATTGCTGGAGATACTCAAACCCCAGCTGCACATGACTCTGAGATACCAAGTTTAAGTTGACCATGCTTTGAGCAGACGGTTAGAGTAGATGATCTCCAGAGGCCCTTTCTAACCCCAGAGATTTATGATTCTGCCAGGTCATATGTAGATCTGCTGCACTTACTAAAATCCTCCTCTCGCTCATTTTAGAAACTAGAGACAAATGCAACAATTCAGTAACGTAACAAAAGCACAGTATGCATTTTGCAGGGAAATGGGGGGTTAAAATTCCTGCTTTTTTAGAACCTGTGCTCTAATACAAGTGGTAAACCTAAGAGACGGGATGCAAGAAAAACCAAACAACTGCTTGGTAAACTGTGGTTTACCACAGGCAGTTAGCACTAGGTGGAAATTCAGTGCATGCTCTTTATGCTACAGCAACTTCTTGCACACTTAATGCATGCTATGCGTGCGGTAACATACTCCATATAACAGGGAACTGTTATGAAGGAGTTGCGTGCTGTAAATCTACAGTCAGTTTTACTGATGGCAACCTACCAGGGCAAGTAAGCCCTTAGTTCTGTTGACAGTCATGTGCCAGGTTTAACAGGTTTTACTGAGAGACCTGGAAGAAGTTTTGACACACCTGCTAATGCATGGAAGTGCTTTATCCAGCTCGGTTGCTGTCCTCGTCCACGGTTCTGGGATGCACCGTTCTTGCAGCAACCGATGAGCTGTGTCCTTGGTCTGGGGACATGCAAGACCCACGTCCCAAGTCCCTGTTCTGCTCACAAACTACCCCTTGAAATAAGTTACTTGTTGTTTTTTCTTGGTTTTCCCCCTGTTCTGACCTGAGTCACCATACAATGACCTCTTTTCTCTGCCTGCGTGAACACAGCCCTGCCACGGCCTCCCACTCACCCCCGTGGGAGCCGTGAAGCCTGCTCTGGCTGCAACAGGGAGCCCACGGAGGAGCAGCAAGAGTTCCTACTCCCTCAGAGCTGACGCTGGTTTCCCAGACACCTGGCTGCCCGAAGCACACAAGCGCCTACTGTTCTCACCCACCTCTCTCCCCTCCAAAGCCAAAGGCATCCAAATTGATTAGTCTTGCGGCATACAACAGAACGACGACACCATGATTTGTGTCAGTCTAAGCTCCTTCTAGCTCTCTCCTTAAAACAGCAGCGCAAAGCTCCAGCTCAGAGACCTAGAGTAAAGACAATCCGGTCTGGATTTAGATCCAGACTTCCCCCAAAGCCTGAGCTCGCTCAGTGTCAGGCTCTGGCTGTCCTCAAGCGGTGGGAGCAACGAGGCTGCTCAGTCGATCGGACCCTGATGCCTTTAACACTGGTTTACTTAAAAGTGTTGTGCCAAAGGGGTATGTGGAGGGGCCTGAATAATTCAGGAAGTTCTTGAAAACACTGCGAGTGAAAATATATTTTAGGCATCCTAGGAATAGCCAGTTTCTCTCTACTGAGGCATCCATGGCACTTTTAATCCATCATTTCCATTGTAGCCTATTAAAATAATGAGATTTATTACTCCTGTCACATGTCCTTTCTGAAGATGCTGGGAGGGTGTGGGAGAGAAAAGAGAGAAAATTAGTTATCAGTCACCACTTGCCAAGAGGAGATTAAGCACTCAAGAGTTATACACTCGTGTATAAATGACTCAAGGGAGTTTCATTTCTTCCTTTTCTCCTAGCTTATACTTTTTTCCTCCTGTCCTTGCAGCCCTTGTTGCCCTGTTGTTCTCGGTCACAACCTGCTTGCAGTGGACAAGTTGGTCAGTGGCAAGCAATTCTGGATTTCCCCCCTTTCATCATGAGATTTCATTTGGACTCCCTTTCCCAGTACGCCTGATTTCTGGGAGCAGAACAGAGAACAAGAAGAGAGTTAATCTTTAGCAGTGCGATAAAAATCACTCTCTCACACAGACAACTGGAGAATGATTTCAAAAGAGCTGTTGTGCCAAGCACCTGACAGCAAAACCTGAAATTGAAGCCAACCCACACCTTCCTGCTCATAGACACAGCCCACTTGTTTTCTCCCCAGCACTCCCTCTTCTCTACTAATTCTACCTGGTAAGTCACCACTGAGCATACCGTCACACCAAAATATGCTGTGTTTTGAGAGGTCACTATTTCCGAAACAAAACCACAAGCGCTGCTGCATTACAAGTGGGGTCACCTCATCTCTCTTTCTTTTTTTTTTTAAATGTAGTTAGTAAAAGCACATTAAGCAATGAGACTGGAGAGACGGGGTAGGAGAACAGGACGCATGGAGATGTGATGGCTTTGGTGCAATCTCGGACACCGAGGCGCGGGCGGGTGAGGCGAGCAGCTGAGGGGAGGAGGGGGCAGCAGGAGATGCGGAAGGGGCTCGCAGCTTGCACTCTTCATGCCGGAGTGCCAGCTGGCACCTACATGTGGCTGGTTGCGTGTGGGCTGTGAATATAACAGAGGAGATGAGCCTTTAGGGGAGGAGCTGTCTGATAAATCATTAATGAATGAAAATATGAAGTAATCTGTCTGCCTAGGAGGCAGAATTGTCTAATGATGAGGATGGTGGACTAGGAAGCCGGAGATGAGGTTCCTATCTCACCCACAAGACCGCTGGCACACCAGCTCTTTTTGCTGTGCGTAAGAAGATACACCCGCCTCCTTACATTGAAGCGTTGCTTTCTTAAAATCAACACGGAAATCCCATGATCTCGGTGAAAACAAGATAATAAAATTTACAGCATCCTTTGTGAAAACTGCACCCCCGGCTTCTCTTTTGTCGCGGGCAGCACACAAAGAACCGATATCCCTTCTCAGAGACAGCTTTCACTAAAACAGATTTTTTTTCAAAGCCGTAACAAAACCTAGTATGACCTTTTGCTAGCGCCAGTGGCATTTAATTTTAAATCGATTAACTACATACACAGTACTAATTACCCATGGGTATTTTTTTAGCGATCTGACTATTGGTTGGAAATGTAAGGGTATGCCTGTGTGGACAGGGACACTCTGCTTTCTCTGTGCTCTCCGAAATGAAGAGGAAAAAGCTCGAGAAATGATGTTGAAAGGTGCATTTGTGTTTATGGGGATAGCTGCAGGGGCACCAGACACAGGCGGTCGGAAAGTGATGAGGTTGTCAGGGGAAGGGGCAGGAGGTTAGCGCCGTTTCTTTTGCACAAAGACCTAGCAGGATGTGTCATGCAGCACAAAATCAATACGGACCTGCATGAAAAAGTAATCGCTGGTTTTGTACAGTTCTCAGGCTTATTTGGAAAGATCCTCACAAAGGTGATTCCTGGTTTGTGTGAAATCTTTAACTGTGCTCTCCTTCCTCTGTCGTAAAACCTCTGAATGTTCAGGGATTAAAACAGTTTTAAAATAAATACCTAAGAAAGACATGGCACAAATCAATGTGAACCCATCTAATGTTGGCATATTTGTGGGATAAGAGATACAAGTGCTTTATCAATCAGTGTACTTAAAATCATGATTTTCCAGAGTGAACGATGCGTAGATTGCACCAGAAACCATAAATAGAAGACATGTATGGCCATGAGAGAGCCTAAGTATATAGAAACTTAACCAAGCACCTGAGCAGATCTGTGGCGTTTAACTAGGTACCTATTTGCAGCGCTGAAGTCCAGTTTAATTATCCTGCCAAACCCCACTGAGCCACAACAAGGTTATTACCGTTTACCAAAGGACCTGCTCAGGCAATTTTACAAGGAAATTGCCTGTGCCTAATCTAATTGCTAAGAAGTAGCTAAATTACATTAGACCTGGAAAGACCAACAAAGAAGCAGGAAGCTCCAAAAGGTTCAAGAAGCTTCACGAGGCTGTTCCTGTAAATCACAGTGGCGGCGATTTGAGGATGAGCTCCCTGGAGAGGCTCCAAGTCACAGTCAGACACTGTTTTCAACCCAGAACAAACACAACGCAGGTGAGATGACTTACAGTGCACAAAAGTATGATTTCTCACATACATAAGCCTTCTACTGGTTAGTGAATACATTTACATAATAAGTGGGGTTTGTAAATTATCCACTGATCATGTCATACAGATTTAAATAATCTGCAGCGTCAGTCTCTGCTATTTGCAAGCCGTATCTGACACTTTAACAGCCTTTGCAAAAGATTTAAGTGGGCTCCACTGAAGAATCCTATTTTTCAAGCTTTTATTTAATCTTAAGATGAGCAACATCTATAAAATTTAACGAATGGATTGGGATGGCTTAGATGTTTCCAGACCCTCGCAGGAAAACAGTACACGACATCAGAAGGAATTACTTCTGTAAATTACAGAAAGTTTAATTGGAGACTGCTGGACACGTTAAGCTACAGTCAAGCTTGTTAACACAGTGAATGTACAGCATTACCTGCCAAATAACCACAGAAGTACTTTTGGTGAGTCACTTGCTGGTTTATGTCTTGCCAAACTGACCAAGAACAGATTTCTGCCGGCGCCGTTACCAACAGCTACTTCGACACGTTACGTGGACTGCCATGATTTCAACTTATGTACCGCCTGCTATTTTGCTCATGTGTTCTGGGTTTAAAAAAAAAAGAAAGGGAAAGAAAAAAGCTCCCTTCACACTTCCCACTCTGCTAACAGATAAGCCTAGGACAGATGACCTGGATTCAAATTGGTTAAATACAAGAAAGGGCAAGTTGCGAGCAGACAAAGCAAGCTCCAAGGGGATTTTTCTCAGACTTTCACAGTTTTCTGGTGCTTCAACCAACCCTGACTTGCAGAGCATATTAAATTTGCTGCTCTCCCTGTCCAGTATCATTAGAGAACTGTCTGTCAAAGAACAGTTTCTACC